>NW_020956035.1:115287-268838 GCF_003031625.1 Empidonax traillii
GATACTCTGCCATTCTCTGCCAGCACGTGCCGAAATTAGTTCTCCATTTGGTGGTGGCCCTCTGAGAGCAATTCCCATTGAGAAGGGAACAAAGGCCGCGACCCCGGGGTCAGAGTGTAATGCAGGAAGCATGACCTCCCCTTTGTTCAGAACAGCACTGTTTACTCTGCCTAAGTAAAGATCACCAATACATTAACTAAAGAGGATTAAAAAGGTCATATCCCCAGGGATGGAGCTCACGCAAGTGGCAACTCTCTTCAGTCACTAAATCATTTGACTTCCCACTACCCCCCCCCTTCAAAATAGAGACACCTTAAGCTGCCACAGCTCAATGTCACAGTATTTCCAGAGCCAAAGTCTGTACAAATTCCTGTTTCAAAACCAGGTTATTTTCTGCACAGCTAGTCAGTTGTTTTGAAGTAATTTTTAAAGTTATCAAAATATTTTAAGTGGAAACTATCACCTCAATACAATTTTTCCTTTTATATTTCCTGCTGAAAATTTCTGAGTTGATTTATAAAATTGTTTGGGGTCTTAAAGTGGTTATTAAAAAGTGCAATTTTTTTATAGCTATTATAAATGAGATTCTTAAAATATTCCATAGTCTGTGGATGGGCAGAGAAGGTGCTTGTTGCAGTAGACAATTGCTAACTCCCTGATGGTTCACGAGCAAAGAGGAGAACAAGGAAAACAAACTGAAAGTACGCTATCTATGAAAATTCACATATGCCAATATCTGAGCTTTACTGGGCTACAGAAGCACTTCTTTGGGCTATTAAACTTCCTCTTATCAACTTATTTTAAAATCTTTGAACATCATTATTATTAGGAATATTAACAGAAGCATCTCTTGAAACACCTAAATTAATGCTGCCTTGTTAAAATATGGGAGGCAACACAGCCAGTTAGAGAGGAGTGCCTCCTTCCCATTCTTACCTCTAATCCACTCGCCTGCTGGATGATCCCAGCTTTTGCTTTGCACCTTGGTTTCCTCATCTCTGGGGATGTGGCTCACTGGGATGCAGATTTTACCATCAGTTACTCGGCCAGGCTGGGAGGAAGAGAGCATTTGTAAGGGAGTGGTCTAGACAGATATTTTCCCTTCACCACCCTCAGGCAGTAGCACCTCTGATAAAGTTGAACATTATCTTAGAAGTTCCAGAAAAAAATAACAGGAACAAAGCCAGGCAGGCAGGGCAAGCTCTTGATCCAAGCCTCCGGCCCAGGGAGCTCAGCAGCAGAGACAAAGCCCACCCGGGTAAACGCAGCTGAAATCAGCACAAGATCACCACCCATCCCACCAGCAGTGCCAGAGCCAAAGAACAAGGTCCTGGAGCACCAGGGTACAGCAGCAACTGCAAGGGCAGGGCTGAGAGGTGAGCAGGCGGGCAAGCACAACGTGAGCGCTGAGCAAAGCTTTGTAACAGGCTGAGGCAAAGAGGAACCTTGTCCAGAAAGCAAAAGCACTGGACTGAAACAACTAGAAAAAAGAATATACTTAGAAATTAATATCTGACAATGGAGAGTGGGAGCATAAGGACTGAACCAGTGACACAATAATAATTTACTGACATACATTAGAAGCAGGAAGACTGCACAACAGTTGTCTGGCAAGTCTGAAATAGTACTGGGAAACAAAAGGAGTGAAGAGAGAGGACAAAAAGCATTGCAGAAAAGGTAACGGTTGATTATGACCTTGAGCTGTTTAGTCCTATAAAAGAGGAACCTCACCCTTTCCCACCCTGTATGACCATATTGACATTTCTTGTTAGCTGGGTTCCTGATCTGGGGTTTTCATAAAAAAATATAATATACCAATTACTTCTTCCAGTGGAAATTCCTAGTCTTTTCCAGTTCTTGTTCACCTTCTCACCTGCCAACAGCACCTTCCCTCTAAGATGGGAAGCAACAACACCACTGCAGAGCTACAGAATGAGATGTCCCTTCTCTTGAACAGGAAAGCAGAGAAAACATGACTTTGTGACACAGAATTCTTGTACAATCAATTTTTTGGGGGGGTGGAGCAATCTTGACCCTACCGCATATTCTGAGATACACCCCTTTATCTCCTGATGTCCAGAAATCCAGACAGACCCAAAGGTACCTTTTAGGTTAAAAAGAAGTTATCAGGCTAATACAGATGGAAAACTCTATGATATTCAAGTCGTCAAATTGTCCCCCCTCTGGTCCCTTCAAACAGCAAATCCCATTAATCAATTCTTTTGCAAGTAAAGGGTAAAAGAGCAGCAGACAGCAAAGCAGAAAGCGCTGAAATAACTGGATAAATTAAAAGGCAAGCCACTCCAAGGACACACACAGGCTTTCGGAAGCTGCTCAAGGTTGGAGGCAGGGTTTCCAACAAAAATCTGCACTCTCCTATCAGGAACGAAAGGGTAGCAGTCCTCAAAAATAGCCACAAATGATGATCCAGATTACATGCCAATGAATTCTGTGACTTAGTAAACCGTCTGGAAGGCTACTTTAAAAGATTATAATTTTAATGCCTGAGCAGGGATTACATAATGGAGAGAAAAACAGCATTGCTAACATAATGAAAATATGTCTTTTTTCACTTGGAGGCACCCACAGAAGAAATTATTATTTAGTTGGCCTTTCAAAAGGGCTTTGACAATGTGACCCGTGAAGGCCATAAAGAAAATGCAGTCATCGTGACGAAGTTGGAATCGTGATTAAAAACCAGCTAAGCAGCCAAAAGTAAACTGTTGGAATGAAAAGACACTTTGACACGAGAAAGTTTACTAGTTGCTGCATGCAGAGGTCATGCTGGTATCAACTTTTACCTTTAGTTAGTGGTCTAGAACGATCAGCTGTAAAATAAGAGTGGCAAAACTGACAGGCAAGGGTAGGGTATTGGGTTACTGAGGGGTTTAACAAAGTTGAGTCAATGTGAAACATGGTCATTTTTTTTTTAATAATTGCTAAGGAGATCATATCGCAACATTCTCAAAGGGAAGAGACCTGAGTGCCATCGTGACAAGTTGACCAAGGCTTTCAAGGATAGGCAGCAATGTCAGATAAGCCAAGCAGGAAAACAGGCTCCTGTATTCAAAACCTTACCCTTCTACTATCCACCTGCCAGGGAGATACCTTCCTGGAGAATGCTGTCTGCAGTTCTTGTTGCCTTCCCTCACTACAGCAATCACAGGACTGCAAGGGCAGGTGACTGAAACAATATGACTTTTACAAGAGACTGCCACATATGAAGACAAAGTAATTGAACTATTTACGGTGGTGAGCACACGAGCAACAGGGAAGGCAAAGAGAGGCACAGTTTGAAAGTCAGGAACTATAGCCTGACTCTCACCTACTTCCAATCCTGAATGGGCAATTACTCAGTTAAATTAGAAAAACAGTAATTTTATACTATGGGAATATATTATTTTACCACATGCAGACTGAGCATGTGAAAATCAGTCCATCATTAAGGGACATCAGTGGGAATCTGAAAGAACAGACTTCTACACACAGCCTAGAAAAATACGGTGTTAAATGGGATTGCTGCGTGGAAAGACCATAAAGACATTTGCACAAAGCCACGATGGAACTACTGGCCAAGGGATCCACCTGGTCCACTTTCCGGCAAAGACAGGGTATTCCAGAAGGACCCCATGCTGGTTATCTTCGCCCTCCGCTGTCTTACCACCCAACCTTTTGTAAAAAATGTCAGGGTAAACCTGGCATTAATTAGCCTGTGGAGCTGACCCAAGGCAGTAACTTTCACCGCAGCACCTCAAACCACGCACAGCTACTTTGCTACCTGCTCTCCCCCCTCACAAATAATTAGCAAGAGCCTAAATTGTAAGACACTGTTTCACCAAGTAAATACATTTCCTTTTTTATCTTACTGTCTTTTTTTCCCCCATCCGCGCGTTGTTATTTGCAAAAACCACTTAACAATTATGAGAGATTCCAAGATGTGTGTCAGATCCTGGGATACTGCCACTCACGTAGTGGTTTGCTACACTCAGCCTTTGGTCTTGTGGCTCACAATTCACCCGAGCTGTGAGAACAGCTCACCACAACCCACATGCTGCTGCTCCTCAAAGGAAGACAAGGGTACATAATTAAGAGATGATGAGCTGAAATGTAAGACAGGAGATGTGGGAGCAGATTCTGTAACCACACCGGTGAGCGGTTTTACTACTAAAGAAGTTTCTTCAGCTCCATCTTTTCTCATGTAGAACTCACACGTTTTTAAAATACATTTGCAGCAGCAGAGGGGAAAAAATGACTGCTACAATCATGCCACTGCAGAAAAATAGTTTTAACATCAATTGTATAGAATTAAGATTGTAAATCTGCATTATTAACAAACTGTCAACACTTGTTACACTGGCAATGTCTTAAAAAAAACACCAGTTTTACTAAAAATACTAGCAAAATCTCATCCCACAAGAATTGTGACCTGAAAATGCTCTCACAAGTGGTCATAATATAAAGAACTATGGACAGAAATATCTGTGTGTCACGTGCCAGCTGGAGGACTAACATCATGGAAATGAAAATCCAAGAAGTGGGTACAGACCTACTCTGGAGGATACAGGATCAGTCCCTCGCTGGTTATTCAGAATAAACAAAAAGTCAAACCACTTTTCTTATTATTCTGTAGAGGTGAAACTAGTTTTTGTTGTTCTTACCATGACTTATTAGTGAGAGAGTTGAGAGGGCTGGAGCAAAACCAGGTGTGAATACAGCTACCAAACTAAAGTGAGAACCACTGACCAACCCTCAGAAACCAGCACAAGCAATAACAGGATTACACGCTCACTTGTTTTCCAGTTTAAACAAATAAATTCAGTTTTACCTAAAAGAAGGCTTCATTTTGTCCTGATGAAGAGCCACATCTCCACAAGGCAGTGACCCTCTACAGGGCCAGAGCCTCCAAGCAGCAGCCACACCCTCCTCTTCCTCATTTTTTTTTTCCACTGATCATAAAATATTTTCCAAGCCAGGCCCTGAAAAAAACAAAACAAACGCCACATTTTTAATGGACACCAGATATCACATTGCTGATTCAATTAGGCAGATTAGGAACAAATAAATGTATTTTCACACACATATTTTTATTTTCTGTTTCATTTCAAAGAAATTCAGTAGGCTTGATTTGTCTCTCTATTCAAACCGAAGGCGAGGAACACTGAAAAGGTGTTGTACGCTGAGGGCAGAACCAAGCCCTCCAGCTGGCTCCTTTTAGAGTTTTATGTAACATGTTGTCCACTGGTACTGGAAAAATTCACAAGTCAGGGCTTTTCAGAGCACCTTCAGACAAGCCTATATATTTTGTAGCAGTAACAGATGCCAATGCAAGACAAGCTGAGAGAGACATCCCGGAGCTTGTCTCTTCAGCCCATGGGGTTGTATGGATTTGACACTCAGGCAGATCTAACTCTGATTTTTTTAGGGGGAAAAAAAAAAAAAAAAAAAAAAAAAAAAAAAAAAAAAAAAAAAAAAAAAAAAAAAAAAAAAAAAAAAAAAAAAAAAAAAAAAAAAAAAAAAAAAAAAAGTAAAACTTTCCTGGCCCACTCAAACTCTCCCAGATCATCCAATCATTCAGATCACAGTATCTGCAGCGCAGTTAATAATGATACAGGAGAGCAAGTATCACACAACACGTCCTTACTCTTATTACTAATATTTCACACCATTTATTTGATTGATAATCTGGCCATACAGAGAACTATCTGGAAGCTGATTGTTGCTATAAAATGTTTTGCATATTGTGTCATCTGCTGGCTTTAATTCATTAGCTAAAGAACACTGTAATTATACATTTCATATTCTATTTAACTAGAAAATATTCACACGAATACAAAGTGATAAAACCAACTTCCTCCCATATCTTGAAAACCACCCATTTATTTGCAAATAACCCGCTCTAGCATTCCACAAAATACAAATATTTAGTGTTCAAAACACAACATTTAGGGTTCTGCAACTTAAGCTCAATTTTCTTTTGCAAATAACTGCACATATATATTTTTGTTCTACTATCATTAGGTCTGCGAAATTAATATTAAAGTAAGCTGTTTGCTTATTTAAATTCAGAACTAAATAAGCAACCTGAATCCACAGCTTTATGATATTATCCTTGCTGAAAAATCAAATTAATCTTAAAATAGGAACACTGAGGCTATGCTGAGATGTCTGTCAGGGGATGACAACATATATTACAGATAGTATACTAAATCATGCCAAATCCAAAATAATTTGGTAAGCCCAGCCCCTTCTACATATTTATTCATGTACAATTCCATACCCCCCAAAAAAGACTGTTGTAAGCAAGTGATCCAGTCATCAAGGTGGTGTTCCCAGTTCCATTCAGTCCTGCATCCTAACAGGTTTCCAATCAGCAATTCTGATATCTCAAAGCCTGCCTAGCGCTGTACTTGCACACACAGAGTAAAACAGAATTAACTTGCAGCGTGTACCAATCCTTAAGTATTTGCAGACATGTTTATTCTCACAGAAATCTTTGTTCCCTAAAATGCAGAACATTAGGTGCGACGTGCACCTCCCATCAGACTGGAGTGCTCCAGAACACCACTGACTTTTAAATCCAAATACACAGCAAGGGAAATGCCAGCACTTTCAGATTTTACTCCTTACTAAGATTCCCCGCTCCGAGCCCTCCCAGCCCTGTATTCCATACTGGAACAGCACACTTACTCCAGACTGCATTCCTATTTACGGAGCTGCTCTGCAATAAAGGAGTAAACAGGAATCCAAGGGTTAACCGAAGGAAAAAACCAAAACAACAAACCCCAGCACCGAAACGCCCAGCCACGCTGCAGACCTTGCAAGAAGAGGAAAACGTTCAGCAGACAACAGCCCAACAAAAAGCAAACAGAATTTAGTGCCGCTATTGCCTGGATACCAGCTTGGGATTTAGGCAGCCTTGGATTACAAGGACTATTCCCCTGAAAATCCAGCCCACAGTTCCTGCACTGTTTTCTACCAATACCACATCCAAACTGTGACTAAACACCTCATTATGCTCCTCTGGCACTGTCTGAAAGCACACATATTGTACAATTTTCTGGGGCACCTAAAAGCAGAGGGGAAAAAAGCGGCTATTTTTCACCGATCGGTAATGATGAACAGCACGTTCCCTGCAAAAGCTTGCACCATCAGGGCATTTTCTTTCACCCCCCTTTTCTTTTTGTGTAGGCAACAGGTGATAAAATACAGCCCCAGCCTTCAACTTTAAAAATAAAAAAAAAAAAAAGCATAGAGTCTACAGGAAATCTACACTGTAACACAGTCTTTTTTAATAAATTAAAATTGAATGAAGAGGTTTAACTGGGCCTCTACATTGGCATCAGAAAGTAAATGCTTTTCTTAATACTCATCTGTAGAGGTTTCATTTAAAGAAAATACAGCCCTCACAGTTACAAATACTAACCAGGGCCTTGAGGTAACAATCTGGTCTCGGCAGATCTTAAAAGAGAAAACCCAAAATGCATTTTCAAAGGAACTGAATGCCTCAGATATTTCACTACAGTCTCCTTTTCCAATAACTTGCTAATTGATCTTAAATACATAGATGAATTATGAGGCAATAACCTCCAATTTTCTTACCTCTTACTCCAGACAAACATTATATGCTGATTTATAGATATCTGAAATATTTAATTTGCTGTTCATGGCACTTAAACAGTTTATCTAATTTATGAGAAGTAAGGATCCCACATTAAAGATTGCTTCTGTTTTCTCCTTTGAGCCGCACCACTTCAAAAGCATTTTCCCCGTCTATTATCATTTAGAAATAGTCTCCCTTTGTGCACTGGACATGCTGCTGTAGCTTAGAAGGCCGTGGCAGTGACATGATTCTCTTGCCAGTCCCCACGCTGCTCATTAAATAATTTTACTCCCATATGTACACACGCAGCTGGTCAAGAAATGACTGTGCTGCATTCAGCTACATCTAGGACACTTCCACAGCAAGTCTTGAAATAAAACCCCACTGAGCTACAAACCCGATGAGCTTCCCTTGCTGCGCATTTCCGAGCCTCTCGTTGCTCACGCTATGTTTCAAAGCTGAGCTGCGCGGTAGCAACCACCACACCTGCGTCTGTTGGAGCAAAAACCCTATCACAATAGACTAAAATCGGCTCACTTCTGCTAATGCCCACTTCTCAATCCGCAAGTAAATTGACTCTTCCTGTAAAGATAGGATTTCCTGAAATATTTACATGCCTAAAGAACAGCTTTCTGTTTTGGAAAGCTTTGCAATTTTTTCCCTTTGCAAAAATTCGGCTTTGCAGCCCCAGCGAAGAGCTCCGGGTACAGCAGATGGTTAAAATTCTGCATCATTTTTGAGAGCCTCAGAAAAGCACTGCCTTTTTTCGGGGGAGGGCGGGGGTGGAGGAGAGGAGAGAAAAAAAGCTTAGAACAGCAATTTGCAGCCCTTTTTTTTTTTTCCTTGACAGCAGCAAGCCCCGCCTCAGTCTGGCCCTTCCTCCAACCTCTGCTAACCTAAAAACCAGCGCCAGTCTGGCAGCGGGCCAGGGATTCAAAAGTAAACATTATCCTCCTGCCATTTTTTTAGTGCTGTTTATCACATCCTGCTCCCTTTTTTTTTTTTTTTTTTTTTTTATTATCCCCCCCTCATCATAGCTGAAATCCCCGGCTCTACCCCGGATTGTGTGTCTCTCCGCAGCTCCATGCGGAGCTCCGAGCCCGCTCCTGCGCTCCGCGGCAAACCTGCAGAGGCGTCCGAGGGATGTCCCTGGCCGGGGCTGCGGGCTGTCCTGGACGGAGAGCGGAGCCAGGCGCACCTTTCCCTGTGGATGTCCCGTGGGATGGGGCGGGACGTCCTTCCATCACCAGCGCAAGGGCTCTTCCCCGCTCCCCACACAATGCACTCGCCTCTCCCAGCGCCGCAGCTGCCGCAGCAAATGCGGCTTTTGCCTCCGCGTCTTCCCCATTTGCTTATTTAATTGTACCAGGAGTGCTTAAAAACCAAACCCATCCATAGGCGGACACAGCCCTGCACCTGACTCTTTTGTTATCCCTACCGCTCATCCCTATTCCCGCTCCCTTCCGCTCCGCGCTGCCTCCTCCCATCTTGGGCTGCTCTTCGCTTATAAAGGCTCTGCAAAACCCCGACTCATTAGACTGGCTGCCCGTAGGTGGCTTTCACCCACTCGTGTGCTGCACTGAGAGGATAGAGGGCACAGCGGCGGGAGAAGGGAAAAGGACATTTTAAAAATAATAATTTAAAGGAAAAAAAAAAAAGTAGGGAAGGAGGGCGGGAAGGAAGAATAACTAAGAAATGTGCCTCCCTGGGGAGAGCGGGGTGTTGCGGCAGGAGCGCTGCGGGAGGGGCGGGCGCGGGCCGGCCAGCACGGCCATGTTGTGCGCGGGGTCAGCGCGGGGCACGGCGCTGCATCCGCGGAGATCTGCGAGATTCACCCGGCAAACACCACCCCACACACACACACACACACCTCCTCCTGCCCGGCGGGACCAGCGAGGAGCCCTGCCCAGGGCCCGGCCCGACCGCGGGGTCACCGCGACAACAAAAGCGCTCCCTCGTTATTTATTGATGGTCGGGGCGTGTGTGCGCGCCGAGGAGGAGCCTTTGTGCGCGCCCCGCACCGCCACGCGGGACGGGACGGCCCGCGGGCTCATCAATAATTGCTCGCCATCTCCATATTGAAATCGCGGGGCAGCGCATGATTAATTAAGGAGCAGAAAAAGCAAGTGGCGAGCGCGAAGGCCCGGCCGCGTTAACCCCTTCCCGCCCAGAAACTCGTCGGGAATATTAATTAATGCTGCTGTTTGTGTGTCGTTCGGCGACCACGTGAGGCCTCTGGAAAAAGCTCAGGGGACCCACGGACTACTGAACAGAATTTGCTGCAATCCGCTCATCATTTGGGGGGGGGGAAGAAGACTTATAAATCTTAGCTTGACTGTACAATAATGAATTTTCATGCAGCGAGGTAAAACAATATATAAAGTTACAAATACATATTATGATAATTATTATTTTATAAAGTTATTTATTTAAAGAGATAGTTGCAATTAAAATCCCGTAAAACGTGTAATCTAAAGCTGTCTGAGTGCTCCAGACCATGCAGACATTCCCACTGCAGCGCTGGGATTAAGTGGCACGCAGGGTCGCGGCTCTCGGGCAGGGATGGAGCAAAGAGCAGCAGCCGCCAAAGCCTCCAACCCCAAGTGCCAGGAACTCCGGGGCTGCTCCCATCACAGCACCCGGCAGGCACGGACATGGGCACATGCGCGCTCCCCGCAACCCCTCGCCCATCCCCACCCCAACCCTTTTCCCTTTTGAGATCCTCTTCTTGTTTTACATCCAGCTATTCCAGAATTTCATTTGGTCATTTATTCCCATTCAATCTTCAATTCCTTTGGTTATTAGTTAGCATCATTTACAGCTTTTCCTGCAGACAGGCCCTTTATATGGACTGTGCACTAAACTAAAACGCCTTTGTTAATTAAACCAAGCACATATCCAGTTGACTTATTAAAACTCCCTTTTTGCAGGGTATGAATTCTGGCTGTGACCTGCCAGGAGCTCCAGCAAGTGGAGTTTATGCAGGCAGGGCTCAGGCGAGGTGTGGTCAGTTTGCAGCCTGGTACCAGCTTCAGCCAGGCAGCTCTAATCCCATTGGAACAGTTCAGCACATCCACTGATGTTCTGTGCAAGGACAGACAGGACAGGCTCCAAACTGGCACTAAGTCACTTTTAGGACCCTAATGCTACCCCCTAGATGCTTCCCATTAGCAATTTTCCCCATCTACACATTAACAGACATAGAATGTCCCCATTTCCTCTACAGCACCTGGGGACTGCTCCAGGGGAGAGCTGAAACACCTCTGGGGTGATAAGGGATGACAAAGTTTTGTGTTTCCCTTCCTGCTATTGACATTCTATAAGAGTTTTTACTGTTTGTAATCTGTTTATCCTTGTAATAGGTGAAGCCACATTGCACAACCCATCAAAGCCATGCTGTGACTACCACTGTTAGGAATGTTTCCATCCCTTCACAGATCAAAATAAAGTATATTCTGCTGTGAAATATGCAGAGCAACTTGTTACACCCAAAGGTTTTGCACTTGAGTTGGCATCCCAACAAACAAGCAAAGCGCAGAGAGAGCAAATTTCAGCCCATAAAGACTTAGGGAGGCAGGCAGGCCCAAACTCTTTAGATACTTGTTTGTGTTTAGAGACTACTGAATTCTTTGGAGGATATAATCTTCTAGCTATAAAAATGTTAATAAATACTCAGGTCAAAATGAATAAAAACCTTGCTGTTTCTTTCCTATGATGTTTGCTCAGTGTTGTCACGAAAGCAAATACCAAATGATTTGTCCAAGTGAAAGCTGCAAAAACCAAAATCTTCATCAGTCTCTCTACTGCTTTTCTCTGGTTTAAAGCAGCATGGCATTGTCAGAGCTAATACACCAAATAGTCAAACTAAGGATGAAACACAGCAGTAAGACTAGTTTCTCATTTCTAAAATAATTTTCCAAACATGTAAAGATATGCTTTGAAAAGAATTAAATGTACATTGAGGGTGTTAACATTGGAGAAGTCAGTAATAATTTTAGGTGGTTTTTTTTTTCTCATTTCTTACCTTCATGTTCAGTTACAAACTTTCCACTCTTATGAAGCTTATGGGAATTGGCTATTGATTCCAAATTCCACATTTTGATTTAAAATGATGTCTCTGTGGTTTGTAGCTCAAAGGAGAATAAGGAAACTGCATAGTTGTATCTTACTAAATTCTAATGGATAAGACACTCCCTTAAAAGTCTCCACTGCTTTTTTTTTAAGTGATCCAAAAATATGGCAGGTGGGGCTAGCACAACTGCCAGGTGCTATGACTGCCAGGTACCTCCTGTTATAAGACTGCATTTTCAGTTGCTTAAAAAGTTTGCCAAACAGACTCTTTGGCTGCCCAGGTGTGTGCCTCAGGGATAACTCATTTGGAAATCTCCAGCCAAACAGCTCCAGCCCCTCTGAGAAGGAGCCTGTGGAAGGCTCCACTGTTTGGCCTCGCTGCCAAATGACACCTCTTCTTTGAGAAGCTCCTGCTTCCCCATGTTTGAAGCAGAGGTTGGGAGGGAAGGCCTGGTAAGGAAGTGGAGGTTGCCACTCAGTTCTGGCTAGGCTGCCACCGTGTGAAAGCCTCAGCTCATGTACACTGGCCAGGGACTCGCTGAGGTTTAACAGGACAAAATCTCAAAGTCATCCCTCTCACAAACCACACAGCTGTCCCGGCTGGGGAGGGGAAGACAAACCTCCACTGCCCCACACCAGAGCTCTGTCATTCCACCTAAAATGGTGGAACTGCCCGCCTGGGCACCAAACATGGCATCCTCAGCTCCTAATGTCTGTCCGGCTGGCATCCTGACAGCCTGGTGTTTGATTTCAGCATGGAGAACTAAAGCTATCAAACCAGAATACCAGAAAGGCAAGGACATCAGTACACTGATGGCTGGGTGCAGAACATGGGAATTAACTCTGTCTGATCGGGGAAGCTGACACTAAATTCAGAAAGAAACTGGGTTTCTTGGCCAGGAAAGCAAATGGGAGCAGGTGGAAAAGGGACAGGGCTGGGAAGCCAGGACGTTGTGAAGGGAAAAGAGGGAATCACCAGCAACTCTGTGTTATTTCTCCATGGACATGCTTGAAATAGAGAATTATCTTCTCATTGCTTTCAGTTGACTCACGTAGCACCATGGGATGGCTTAGAGGATTCCACTCCTCCTCATGACTCATCTGGATCTTAGTAGCATGCTACAGGATAAAACCTCTGTTGATGCAACTTGCTTTTAACCCTCAACTTGCAAAAACCAACTTGCACAAGCATGTGCATTCACACGCAGACACATGCACACATGTGTCAGAACTGTACTAAAACAAGGGTTAATCTTGTTCGAATGAGATTAAAGAGTAGAGAATCAAGCAGAGAAAAACCGGGATAAAATCTGCTGTGCAGCAAGCAGCATTTCTTGTGTACAGCCCTCGTATGTACAGTACAATTCTTACTCACTGCCTGTATTCCGTCTTTTCTGTGGGGGCCCAGCTTAAGAACTGGATGGAACAAACAATGCCAATATTGGCAGCTACCCTATTTTGTATTCTCCTCACTAACAAGGTGCAGCTCCATGTCTTATTTACTGGATGCTTCTCAAACTGCCCACTGGAGCCTGAATTACAAGGTTTTCCTGTGGCACTATTCACTATTGAGGTCCACAGATGCTTCTCAGAGATCCTCTAATTTATCTTCACAGAGATCCTGGGAGCTGAAGGAGAGATACTACCCACGTTTTAAGGACAGGATTTTGGCACAAGCATCCCCCTCCATTCCGGGTGCCCAAAGCTCTGTAAAGCGCCACAGACACTGGCACTGTGTGCTGAAAGCACCTTTCCCTGGATTTCACTGGCAGTGGCAAACCCTTGCCAAAATTCACAACCAAGGAGAATATGAGGAGCCAAAATCAATTGACTTAAAATTTGAGTGTGTTAAAAACTAAAATACCTGACCTAATGGATTTCTGCCAAACACATCCCCCTCATTCTTTGACAGTTTCAAAGCAAGTACTACCAGGCATTAGGGGTTAGGGAACGTTTCCTATTATCCCAAGTTAATAAAACTTGTTTTCTCTGCGTTATGGAGTTGGAACATTATATAAAATTAGGTTTCAAACTACTTTCTATTCTTTAACATCTTCGTTTAAAGTAAATATTAAGATCAAGTGAGGTTTGACTCATCTGTTTTGTACAGCTGCCAATTCCAGTACTGCCTTGGGGGTGTAATGGGCTGCTGAGCATTCCCAGTTTGTATCCCAGCAGATGCAGAATGCACTGGCTGTGACTCACAGCTGCTGTAACTCCTGACAGCTCAGGGTCCAACATGGGCTGACCTGGCTGTTCTCAACAGAGGGCACGTCCTGCCAAGTGACCATCGAAACTCCTCGCCAGGCCACAGCACCACTGGCCTTCCACGTCCTTGGGCAGGAAAGGACGGCTGAGAGGCCGCAGGGAATGCTCCTTCCCTCTGCAGTGCCTGGGGCAGGAGGACCCATGGCCAGGGCAGTGGAGGAAGGTGACAGTGCACTTACTGGCTGCCTAGCCTTAGTTTCTTTCTGTCACAACATCCCCTGCCACTGAAACGTGGCTTTTGGTTGATGAATTTATTGTACCTTGGGACTGTGTGACGAGCAGTGTTGGTGCATTTTGTTGTGCGTCATTAGCTTCTTCCCCATAACCAAGCAGGCTGGCACTCAAAGATATCTTCCAGAGGGCTTTTAGTCTCAATGGATTAAATTTTGAATTATTTTAAAATAAAGGCTGAAAAATGAGGTGGAGTAGTGAAATCAGTGATAATTCAATTGCATTTCTAAGGGGATCCTGACATTTGAAAAAGTGGCCAAGCACATGCTGCCTGGTTGTTTTGATACAGATACATCTGTCAGGAATTCATGCACGAGCTTGTATGGGACTCCCAGCATTGTGTGTGTTGTAAAATAAATCTGTATTGGTCTGCTCCCAACCCAAACACACTTGTGACTAAAGCACTCGCACGCAGATAGAAATCTAGCAAATCAAAAACTGTTTCCAGGAGCTGTAACTTACTGGATTTATACACAAAACCTAACAGGCGATGAAATAATATACATCGAAGGTTATTCTAACTCTACCATAATTCACTCCTACCATGAGATCTCATTTTATTGAATGATTCATGCCTTATTGGCCTTTCTAGATTTGCTTTTATATTTCCGCCTCGCTATTTTAAGTTGTATTATCTTTAATCCAAAAACTGCCAACCCACCTAAAACTACTTAGAATTTTCTATGATTTAATCTCATTGAGTGAAAATTAGTGAGAATTACAGCTCTTTCACAGCGCAGTCTGAGGGAACACACCAACCACAGCATGGCACTACCCAAAAATGCCTTACCCACCTTATCTGAATGACTGAACTTCCAGGTGGCAGCAGTGGGCTCTGACTTTAGGCCTGACCATGTTCAGTGCTCAGCAAAGACAAGGACTTTGACTCTAATGCCTTTAGGACAACAGCCCTTTTTACAAAATAAGTAAAACTGCCATATTTGTAATAGACAATCTCAAATTTTAGTTGAAGAAATAGCACTTTAAGGGTATTCTCCTCCACAGTTCAGACTAGTTAACAAGTATTAATTAAAAGAAGCACTTCATCTTATTGACTAAATTAGATATTTGCTTTTTAAAAAATATATATATATCATAGTTGAATCTAAAATTTTGTCCCAAATTCTGGATTAGCACACGATAATTTTTAATGGACAAGTCTCAGTATGCCTTTTCTGCAATAAACACATTTCAAAGATAAAATTCTTAAAAAATGTATTCTTACACTGGTAACTGCAGAAAAATAAAAAAAAAAAAGAAGAAAATGCTTTGGTGACTATAATTTTGTACTGTCATGCTCACCATACTGAGTTGAACATTTTGTAAATACAGAAGTTTAAGATTATAAAAATTCGAGTGCGAGGTTTGCTTGTAAAAAATACTCCAGTTATTGGTGAGTTATTCAGTTATACTGGAGTTGGAGATAAGCAATTCCATGTTCCTTAAAACAACAGCTTCTGTTCTTGAGGTGTATTTCAGGGGCAGAAGAACAGCAGTTGCTCTCTGAGTTGCTGATGTATTGAACAGTAGAGGAAATAGCCTCAGAAAGCATGTAAACTGCTTCCAGCCGAGCTTTGCAGGCTGCTGCTCTGCCAGTACTTCAAAGCATGTTTAGCTGAATCAGCATATTTTCAGCATTACAGCAGGCTGGAATCACTTCGTCTGACCTGCACCTCACGGGCACTTCAGTACAAAAACTGCAAAGTTGTATGAAAGGGGAAAACCAGGCATAAATAAATGCAAAACTACTAAGTCTGTAAAAATATTTTCCACTCCCGGGACACAGCACTGCCCACCTGTCTGCTGAGGCGCAGCAGGATACCCGGGGCTGCCAGCAGGATACAGGGAAAACCCGGACGTGAATGTCACAGGGCCACAGGTGCCACCTCCTCCCCAGACAGAGGCCTTATTCCTCAGGCTTGACAAGGACTCAGGATTTGTGTTGGGCTGTGCTGGGGTAGAGTTCCATTTCTTCCCAGTAGCTGGTAGGGGCTGTGCTTTGGATTTGTGCTGGAGCAGTGCTGCCAGCACAGGGATGTTTTAGTTATTGCTGAGCAGGGCCTGCACAGAGCCAAGGCCCTTTCTGCTCCCCACCCACCCCACCAGCGAGGGGCTGGGGGGCACGAGGAGCTGGGAGGGGACACAGCCAGGACAGCTGATCCCAGCTGGCCACAGGGACATCCCACACCATGTGGGGTCATGCTCAGCACATGGAGCTGGGGGAGAAGGAGGAAGGGGGGATGTTGGGAGTGATGGCGCTTGTCTTCCCAAGTCCCCGTGATTGTGATGGAGCCTGGCTTTCCTGGGATGGCTGAGCACCCGCCTGCCATGGGAAGTAGGGAATGAATTTCCTGTCTGGCTTTCCTTGTGCACAGCCTTTGCTTTCCCTGTTAAACTGCCTGTCATCCCACGAGTTTTCCCCCTTTTTCCTTTTCCAGTTCTCTTCCCTGTCCCACAGGGGTGAGCAAGCAGCTGCATGGGGCTGAGTTGGCACCTGAGCTTAAACCACAAGAAGATTTCACACAACGAAACCTATGCTCAACTGCAAGAGGAAAAGCTACTAAAATGACAGAGTATGAAGCAAATGACCCGTATGAAGCAAACTACAGAAGAAGCTTCCCCACACTTTTTTCACTTCTTTTTCCAGAGTTCAGAGGAGATCCCTGGCTGGGCTGTCATAAACATCAGTAACTCAAGTAGGATAAGGTTGGTTCCCACTGTCAACAGAGTCCAGCCCACTTCTATAAATATCACCTTTATAAATCCATAAAGATTTCCTAAAGTTATGGTGCTTTTGCCTGAACTCTGATATATGACTTTATGCAAACACAGTAGCCAGCAGCCATCAGAAGTGCTCAGAGGTGTTAGCACAGTGAGCAAGTGAATTCCTTTGTCTGTTTTAAAATCCTTTCCAGAACACAAACTATGACAACAACAGAATCTTTAACACTATTACTCAGACAAATGTTTGGACACCTGATATGCTCAAGTGAAGTATGAGAGCATCTGTCACCAGTCCCTGCCGTACAGTCACATAGTGTCTCCCTGCAGGCAGGAACCAGGGTGGGTGGGAAGGCTGTGCTGTGGAGGCAGGTGGAGAACTGCCCTGTAGGACCAGGATCACAGAGCCCCACAGCCTTCCCCTGCCATCCTCACAACATCAGGTGTGCAGCTGCCCCTCACTCCCCATCAGGGGGATTCACACCTGTGAGAGGATCTTCCAGGGCACCTTTAACTACAACAACTGGTAGCATAACCAGATTTACGCATCTCGTCGAGTCATGCAATGCTGACAGAAATGCTGATACCAGTTACTTTGGTTACCAAAGCCTCTGCTGTGCAGAGATCAGAGTGCTTAGTAAGTGTAAAACTCCCTAAAAATATTTTACATGTTTCTTCTGCAGTGGAATGCTGCAATTTTGCAAAGTCTGCTATCTCGAGACTTTCATAGGCTTGAAGTTGTAACTCGCACCTGAGTGCCACTGGAGGAATAAAACTGTTGCTATTCCACCAAATTACCAGATCCTACAATTGTGCTGCTGATCCGAGACTCAGTACTGCAGCTACTACGATTCTTTCTTCAGGAAAAAAAACATATTTGGGTAGATAATTATTTTTCTGTTAGATTCCTGCTTTTTCTGAGGAAACAGACAATTTTGCATGTTAGAGGATGTCACGACACAAACTTAAAATTTTCTAGCATTGCATGCACACACAGGAAAAAAAAGAGCTGCAGAACTAGACTCCCCATCATCCAAAGTAATTAAAATGCAGTATTAATATTTAATGGTGATTATTCTTTAAATAACCCCTCCCCATTATAACAAGTGCCGGGGTACAGCTTTCCCCGCAGCAGCAGCAGCGCTGCGACCCCACCAATGGACAGTAGCACTGCCCACCTGACATGCCAGAAGGACCACGACCAAGCCTGGCATCTTCCACTTCACAGACACACAACATTTACACAGAGCAGTCAGAACTGGCCACATTCCAGGTCAATATTCCCTGCAAAGTGAAATCCCTTGGATATGGCACACAAAATCCCAGAGGGACTGCATACAACACCTAATTCCACTTCATGTCTGGCAAATGACAAGTTTTCCTAAGAAAACCATGACATTTATATGGCTGGCAATCCCCTCACTGACTTTCTTGCCTGTTTCTGTGCCACACTTGCATTTGCTCAGTATGTGGTTACACCATCTCAGCTCGGTTGGAAGTGTCAAAGCTGGTGTTCCTGTGGGGACAGCGGGAAGGACAAGGTGGGGTCAAGCCTGATCCAGATTTGATACAAGGAAAGCACCAGTTTTTCTCCTGGGTTTTTCTCACCAGGTTCCTACCCTGGGTTCTCCTCCAGGCCTTCCCACTGACTTAAGCCCCCAGGATGTCATCCCTTCCATCCCAGTGGGTTCCAGCTCTTGGCCCAAGTCTTGCCCCCACTCAGCCCTAAGTGCCACTAAGGAGTGCACCGGGACAGGAGCACCTTGGTCACAAGCTCATTGTGCTGAGGTTTTTTGTTGTTAAGAACACAACAGCGTCCTTCCTGCAGGGGGAATTCACCTGACATACATACAGAATCATTAGCAAGAGACATTTCTTACATGGGACAGGCCTGGGGCTCCCGTGCTTGTCTCCATTACCTCTGGCATGGCCAGAGAATTCCAAAATGCCCTTTGTCATTTGTTCCAACAGTGAAATATCCAATGTAATCTACCTTTGCAGAGCATGGTGTGTGTATTGCTGGGGTCTGAACCCAGCCTGAGGTCCTGAGGCAGAGCTGACGAACATGAGCTGAGACATTCACAAGGATGGAATCGTATTTTAAGAGACATATTACATCATATTAAAAAAAAAAAAAAAAAAAAAAAGAAAAAAAGAGACATCAAGGAGAAGAAAACCAGGTAAGAAAATCCTATCTTCTCTTGTCTTCCCACTTTAAAATAAAGCAACATTCTAAGGTTGATTTATTATTTTATTTTTTTCTCTCTGGAAAACTGCAAGCTCTTAGTGACCTTATCCATGGGATCTCTGCAAACGTCCTCACACTGCATGCACCTAATTAAAGGATTTGTCATCATCCAAAATTAATCTGATATATCAGTGGTCTGCTCCTTTTCTGGGGCATTGAAATTTAAATATGCAATTCCTGTATTTTGCTTCCACTATTCAAAACCAATTCCGTGAAAACATAAAACAGTACCTCCCAAACACACATGAAAAACCCAAAACAAAACAAACAAAAACCCACAAAGAAAAAAGAAAAGCAAAATACCACCAACAACTAACAAAATCCAACTACCAGTCATGGCTGCAACCCCAAAAAAATCCACTACACCAGGACACCCAAGGGCATCGTGCAACATTGACTTTCACTCATGAGTGATCCAAGGGATTTAGGAACTGATGGAACCCACACCAATAAAAGCATGGACTAATATAAGAGTTGCATTTCCAACATTAGTGTCTGTACAAATAAAGCATCTTTCACACTAGGTTAGGCAGTAGTGTGTATTTTTATAAAATTAAATCTGTGTTCTACAGCAAATGAACAGCTAGAGAATACAAAACTCTTCAGTTTGTGGGTTTCTCACCTCCTTCCGAGAGACAACAAAAGAGCACATATTATGTACAAACACACACACGTGGGAATTGATAGAATAATGCCAACAAATTATTAATTTGTTAAGTCTGATGCACTATGAAAGAATTGCTCAGCTTTGAGAATAAACCTCCAAAAAGAAAGCTACTCAGAGTTCATCCTGTACCAGCACACTCAAGAAGGTTTGAGGGAAAAATACATGAGAAATTCTGAGTAATCTAAAATCAGAACATATTTACATGTCTACAGTGAAGTTGAGATGCTTTGTTGCTCTTTGTTTTCAGAGCTACCTACAAGAAGCTTTCCATGAGCCCCACTACATCCATGATTATGAAAATATTTGAAATCACAGAAAGGATGGATGTCTGTGCAGACTTGCTTTTGGACTTATCAAATTACCCTTTGATTACACTGAATGCTTTACAGATAGGTCACTACTTGCCTGCATCCAGAAATTAATGCTAAAGGAAATAATTAGTGAATGAAAGAGCTGTTTTGTCCCATGCAAAGTGCTTTATACCTTACAAATTGTTGGGAAAAAATAAGTAAAAAAAAAAAAAAAAAAAAACAACAAAAAACCAAACGCTGTTGTAATTATGATTCAATACAGCTGCTAAACCCATAATATCTGTGTATCCAAAAGAGTCCTGAGATGCTTGTAAGTATGAAGCACGTGAGCAAGTTAGAAAATCATGTTTGATTCAGATAAAAGGCTGCAGATAAAAACTTGGCAATTGCATTTCCTTGCTTTGTCCATGCCCAAACCTTCGCAACGCCTGGAGCTGGTGGGGTTCAGCCTGTGCTCTCCCTGGGTTGATGGTTCTCACCCAATTACTGTATTAAGTGTGTTCATTTTATTTGTCCATTCTGAAGCCAAGATTCACATTAGATTTCAGAGCATGACTACATTTGCAGACAGCTTATCACTGCTGCTTTACTAAACACTAAAGCCATAGACCAATATGGCTTTAATTGTGGGAAATATTCTTAATTAATCCATCATAGTTGTGTTTTTAAAATTAATTTAAACGTGTGGCAAAATATTTTGCTTAAAAAATAGTCAAAACTGACTGAAGTATTTATTTATTAAAACAATCTTGCAAGAAAACTGATTTTTTAAGGGTCAAAAAAATCCTCCATCCAAATTATGAAATGCTCTTCCTTCCCAAATGAATTTCCAGCTACTGACAATTTTTATGCTGTTTCCACCACATTAGTAGTTGTGGAGGTTGAGAAAGGAGGTGCATAAACAACTCTTTTTTTTTTTTTTTTTGAGTGCTTATTAGTATTCTAACTGTGGAGTCTTTTTCGATGATTCATCTGTTAAAGACTATCTTTCCATCAATACTTTACGTGATTTTTTTTTTCCATGCTTATTTCAGGAGCTGCTCTTTCACAGTAAGGTCTGATATTTGTAAACATTTCCATGTAAGACATTGCTTTTGCTCTTTGCGTGTCTTACCCGAGCCGGCATTTCAAATAACGTTCCCCACCGGCTTTCCAAGGGTCAGATTTGCCGTGGCGAAGGGAAGACAATGAACTGATTATACCTATGTGCTTGGGGTGGGGGGATTGTTTGCAGCCAGTGCAGCTGAAGAGTTAAAGCCATGTGCTGAATTTCAATCTATAAACATGGGCCATGGTGCCAACTTGGCAGCGGGGACGGCATTCAAAAGGAGGGGGCTCCCTGGCTGCCCCAGCGGAGGAGGGGGAGCTGCAATGCAGCCCCTCGGCCCTGCACCACCTTCTCCCCAAAAACAGCTCCCACTCCGCAGAAAGTCTCTTTGCAACACACCAAGAAAGGTCACCGTTTGCATTTCAATGAGCATATTAAAAGGAGATCTGGCATATTTTATTCCTTCATAAGAAAAATCTCAGGTCTCAAGCCATAAGTGTGAAGACAAGTGGATTTTGTAACTGAGTTTAAATCGGTCCAAATCAAGCGAGGCTTACTGGTTTTGGGGGAATGAGGCACAGTAAGCCAGGCTGGAAATGAGATGTCAGCTCCTAGCAAACCTGCAATAGTATCCTACACAATGCATTCAGACACACCATTTAAAATTCAAAATGCAGCCTGGAAGGAATCAAATTACAGTGGATAAATCTATGTTGCATCTTAACAACTGCAAAAGGCCAAACCTCTTCTAAAACTGGAGGATGCAAAACAAAGCCAAGGAAATGCTTTCTTTGGGGAAGACATTCTTTTTAGTGCATATTTTAAGCTTCACGTGCAAGTTGTCAAAGATCAGGTTATCAGTGCTATCCCAAGGTTTCTAGGAGGTATCTTTATGAGGGACCATTAAAGCTGTATGAACAGCTTCCCAGGTCCTGAGTTCTAAGAGATGCCTATTCTTTGTCAGTCTGTGCATAAATGAAGATCTCCACATAGACAAGCAAGAAGCGCTTTTGGATGTAACCCAAACATACCTAAACAGAAACGGCAAAAGAAGAAAACCCAAACCAGAAGGGAGGTGAAGCTACTGCAATGTTTGCTGTGAAACGACGAATGTCATCTTTGATTCAGCTGGACCCTTCTGCAGGGAAGAGAAAAAGGCAGCAGCAGCAGCAGCACAGTTCAGTGGTGAGCAGTGCCCTCTCACTGCCTCCAGACGCACGGACATTTGATTAGTGTGGGCAGGGGGGGTGGAAGCTGGCATCAAATCACGTCCTCCATCTTAGTCCCAGCTGGTACCAAGCTCCGGAGAAACAAAGCGACTTCAGACTGTGCGATCATATATTCATGACCAAGGAGAAATATAAAAACCAGCACGTTTGAACTCCTGACAACCATAGAAGAATAGTGCATTGGCATGTTGAATTTTTCCAGCCAGCCTTTGCTGACCTATAAACCTTTGTGACTGGAACAAATGCAAATAGAGCTGACTTGCCTCCCAAACTACTGAAGGGTATTCAAGCCGAGTTGTGTCTAACAGGCTAACAATAACCCACTGTCCCACCCATGCGAAACACACAGTCTGGGAAAAACAGCTTTAGAAAAGCACTTGACGGAGACATAAAGTGCAGACTACGCCAGAAAAAAAAAAACATCTTTTTTCATACTTCTTCACCTAAAATGCCACAATAAATAAGTAATACGGAGTAAAATTATCTCACTATTCAAAGAAGAGTATACAATTTTAAAAACAGACTGGGAATTGGCAGCTGAGAAAATCAGGGACTACATTGTCTTAAGTCCCATCTCAGCATCAGCCATCAGATTTCATGCCCTAAAAGCAAACTTCCAGTAAATAACAAAACCTAAAAAATTATTGTGTGCTAACCAATTACATACTACACCGAACTACATTACACTTTAGGAAAGGTGTATCCAGAGTAAAAGGTCTGCTTGACTCCACAAACCTCTGGATTTCTCTTTAAGTGATCACTATTCTTGTGTTTTTACTCAGGGGAAGGGAGATACCCAAAGGTATTGACAGCTCCAGCTTCCATCCAGTCCCAAAAACAGCTACAGGCAAGGAAGATCCAACTCATACAGTAATTCATCAAAATATTTTCTGATCAGAGAAAGGCAACAAGGAACCAGTGCAGGGCATTTACTCAGTGAAACAAACAATTCATTTCCATGAGGGAGCTAAACTAGGGAAGCGGGTCTGTCCCAAGTATCCATGTGCCCTCACTATCCCTGTGCCTGACTGAATGGGGCCATCCCCTGGTCTGCCCCTAGGAAAGGCCACTTAAAGCAGCCTCGCTTCCCATGCAGAAAGAAGGGGATGAACAGGAGCGCAGGCATGCAGAGGGAACGTGGTGCTACCTCAGTGCTCCTGCTTTGTGCCAGGCAGAGCCATCAGGGATGGAGGCCTGAGCCCTGCATTGCTGGAACACTCTCTAGGTGAGCCAGAGCACCTTCATCTCAGCACCGCCAGATAAATTTGGGGGTCTCATTTACTCCACTCAATTCAGGTATGCAGTCAACTAAATCCCTGAAGCGGTGGACGTAAGCAGTGAAGAAAAAGGGGCGCCTCCTGCTGAGCCCTCAGACCATTGTCTGACTGTGCTGGAAGCCTGGGCTGAGCAAACTCCTGCTCTGGTACCTTGGTTTATTCCCCAAATCTAATCTTCCTAATGCAGAAAGAATCCGGGCCAGAGCACCAGTCCTAAAGCAGCTGCCATTAGTCTCCTTACATCCAGCAAACTCCTCGCATGGATGCAAGGATTGTGTGCAACTGCTTGGATTCTGAGCACGGCAGACATTTCTGAAACCTCTGCAACATCTGGCCTTTAGGGACACAGTGTTAAAAGGAAAGCTGAGGACCTTTGCCTCAGGTTTCCATTAAAGCACGTATGACATACAACCATTTCACAAACACTCCCCCACAGCAGCATGCAGGCAGATGGCCCCCAGGAGAGCTTGAAAGACAGCACAAAAAGAGGAGCTCACACTTCTGTCACCTGGGAGAAGAAGGTAGAACCCTGAATTTAGACAGAAGGCGTTTTCCACCTCCAGAGCTATCACAAGAGGTTCCCCGATGACCCCAAAAGACAAGGTATGTAACATGCAGAGGCTGAATCTTTCCATCCAAAGTCTTGTTATAAAGCAACAACACATTCCCCCCAAAAAAATCAAATTCCACTATGCTGAAATTGCAAATGGTTAAACAAAAGCAGGTATTTCATTAAAACTCACTGACATTCATCTCTTGATTGCACTTCTGCGCAGATTTTTTATCCCTTAATTTTGTTTTCCTTTTAAATACTTTTTCAGTGGCATTAGCACTGATTCCAGTTTGTCTGGATTTGCAAGATTTACACGCATTGGGGGGCTGCAGCCTGTAGAAAAGCAAAAAGGAGATTAGGAAAGACACTCTCTTCATTTGGCTTTTCTCTATCAATGTTTGCTAAAGGTGCTAATGTTGCAGATGGTCAGCAATGTTCTGCCAGGTGATGATATCAAGGATGAAGAATGAAGCCAAATTACCATTATTCTAGCTTAGAAACAACTAGTAGATAGTTCTGCAAAAACAAGTGTATGTTAAAACTCTCTTTTACATTTAATGTAACGTAGAAAATTTATTCTGTGGATTAAAAGGAATTTACCTTTGAAGTGTGCATTAAAACGCACAGACATACATTTTATGGACTTAGTTCAATGGGAAAAACAACTATGCTACTTTTTTTTCCTTAAATCTTTATCTGCTACAGCTCAAGAATCTGAAAGGTCAGATGGGTTTTAAAAGCATTTAACTTCTCCAGATCTTCCATCTTGTCCTTGCCCACTTTGAGAACATGAACACAGGCAGGGCACAGCTGAGAGGTGAGCTCCCAGCTCTGCCTCCAGCTGCGACACTGTCCTGGTCCCCAGGGCTGCACGGCATTCCATACATTTGTTAGAGGCCTACTGGGAATGCACAGGCTCTGACTACCCAAACCAACCAAATATGACACAGAAAAGCCTGTCTCAGCCTTCCTTGGGTCAGGGCACTCCCTCACACCAGTTCCCAGTTCACATCACCTCCTCCACTGAGTCCTTTTATGATGGGTTACTATGAGCTGTAGGGTAAAACACATTTTCCCGAAGGTCTGCTCCATTCAGCAGCTCCGTGAGCCAGCTGATTACAAGGAAAGCTGCTAATAAAGTGTTGCGAACACCACTTTTTTCGTGTCCTTGTTCTTTTTAAAAAGCACTGAAGATTCTTTCTAATGCCCAGGACAGACAGGGGACAGCCATTTAGACTGTCCCGACTGGACAGACTTGTGTGCCCTCCCAGCAGGAGGAGAATAACCCACATGACACTTCACACGTGTTGTGCCTTACATGGGGCTGAAGAAGGGGGAGAGGGTTTCAGAGCACTTCTGGAAACAGCAGATTTTTTCAGTGATCCCTTTTGCCCTTCTGCAAAAATAACACCTGAGTAGGTGTTTCAGTCAATTTAACTTCGAATTCACACTAAACGGCCCTTTCAGCACAAAGGTTCCTTGAATAAGTTGCTTCACACCAGATGGGGAAATCGTCAACAGCAGAGATTAGATACACTACAGAAATACTCCACACTGGGACAGAAAGAATAATTCTTGTCCTCAACACAGTATTTTGTTCCAAGATAAGAAGTTCAAATTATAAATAATTCAAGATTTGAATTCTCCATCTAAGTCTGTAAAGAAAGGCTTGGTAACATAAGGCACAAAGAACAAGTAAAATAAACAAGCAAGGACCGTAGACAGGATTTCATCCAAACTCGGCCCCAGAAATTGCCCAGAATTTGGAAAGGGCGCTTTTGGCTGGGTTGTTATTACTGAGGTGGTTTGGTTTCATTCCCCAGTCTAAAAAGTGTGGATTATTTGTAGTCGCCCATCCTGGAGAGTGGGGCCACCTGCCATACAAAAGTGTTCATGTAACTCTCTTGCATAAAAGGTACAACCCACATGGACACTGAGTTTCTTAGGGTATTATAGCCAAGCACTGACAAAACTATAACTGACTAGTTCATTTTAAAAGGACAGGAACAGAAGGTATTCTTCCAGGAAGAGTGCGATGGAAGGCTTTTGCTACAGGATTTGGGATGTGCAGGGGTTTTGGAGCAAGGAGTCTTAGTGAAGTTCTGTCAGATCAAGTCACACCTGGTTATAGACATAAAAACATGGATCTAGATTTCAAATATAGATGCTTATCAGCTGCAGCCAACTTAAAAGCAATAATTTCGCATTAATTTAAACAGCAAAATGGGGGGGGGAGGGGGCAATTGATTTTAACAATCCTATCAGATCATCAAAATTTAAATTTTGATTTCTAACACATTTTAGTAAAAACTTTGGTTCGGACTTCTCTTTGTTTTGCATTTGATGCAACATCTGTGGCTTTTGCTGTGTCACAGACAGTGTTTTCTTTGAAGAAAAAAATAAATTGGTCAATTTTTTAGTTTAGTGTAATGTACTAATTTCCAGGAAAGACTTTTCCCAGTTACATTTGCTAATATTTTTCTAAGAACTTATTTATTTGTCATAGTAATATACACAGCATTTCCACTGGGTCGTTTGTCCTTATTTTGTAAGGAAAAGGGGACAATATAATTATTTGGAAAAATGAGTTTCTGCATCTCCCCAGGACAACTGTACAGCCCACTCTTATCTTCAACCCAACAGCACGGGCAGCAGCATAGAAATCCTGGTCACAGAAGATCTAAAGCCTCCTGCCTGCACTTTCTTCTGTTCCAAATATAACACAAGCATCCTTCATTAGTGAACCCAAAGGTCAGTTCTGGGTACTGTGCATCCTGGCTGGAGTTAGGGTTCCTGCAAGCCCCAGACCCAGTACAGTAATGTACCCAAACATATTTAGCTATTCACATTACACTGGTGCCAGCACTGCTGCAGGTCTTGCTTTAATCACATGGTGTTAGGAGAGCAGAGACAAAAATGGTTTATGCTGAGAAAGCTAATGGACCTTGAGGAGCAGCGTCTTGTCCCTGTACAGGGCCCTTGGTTCAAGTTTTGCTCTTGCCTTGGATGAAAGTAAGGATCCATGCTCCTAATTTCTGGTCTCTGCTGTAAATCAGGTTGTTGCCATGAATTATACATCACAGTTTTAGGAACTTGTGGGTAAATGTTAAGAGATTTACACAATTAGCATGAGACCTGTGTGTCTGATTATTCACTCAGTTAATTTAAGCTGTTCCTTGCATTCCGATGCTCCCTCCACTGTTCCCACAGGTGAGTTCATGACTGAGGTAAAGGACTGCTCCCTCCTATTTTTAGGAAGCCCGTGAGCCTCGGTGCAACCACACACTGCTACAGCACTAAGGGGGAAGCCACACAAGGGGAGATGCCGAGGTGCACAAAAGAGTTGCCTGGCCAAGCCATTTGGGATGGATCATTAGGAAGTCTCCAGCGACACAATCCCCCCGATTGTTCCCACCGGGGCTGGGAAGTGGGAGGCGATTCCCACGCCTGCTCCGGGCTGTGGTAAATCACCTCTGCGGTCCCAACATCCCCACGGGCTGACAGGCTGTCACCGTGCCGGGCTGGTCCCGCGGAGGGGGCAGGAACGGGCCCTCCCTGTGCCTCACGGCCCTGGAGGAGCTGCTACTGGCAAAACCCTGTCCGTCAGTCTCACACAGGGGAGGAACGATTCCACCTTTAGCTCTTCACTCACAGATCACAACGGAGAGCCAAGTTAAGGTACTTTTTTCCTGAGAGAAACCAGACCACACTAGAAGCAACAGAATTAAGAGAAAAGTACGAGAATTCACACATTGTCTCAAATTGAATCCCAGCAAAAATACATGGAGCTACACCTGTATTCCAAGAATCAATTTATTCAGCGACTGCCTACTCTGGGAAAAGCACAACCAGATAACCTTCTTGATGTCACACCTGCTGACATTCATACCCTTATTTAGTCCCAAAATGAATCTACCTACATATTTCCTTTCTTTGGGAAACAAATACTGGCGTGCTCTTGCTGAAGACAATCTTATGAATAGTTTTAACTGCTGACTTCTACTATCTGCCATCAAAATTAATATTTCTGTAACTGCACTAAGACCCTTTAAAAAAAGACATTTCCTAATCTGAGAACTACAGGGATGATCAGAGAGCTTCTACATAAAATAATCCAGTACTCTCAAGAATCACTCTTCAACAGCTTTCTGCTATAGAAAGTTTATTCATCCTTTCTTTGCTTACTTTTTGTGTGACACAACAGCAACAGAGCCTTGCCATCTCCCTCCTTGATTATGTTAGTTCAATTATCTGTTCTGCTTTTTGTGGGGTGATTTCATGCTACTATATTTCTGTTTACTTGTGTTTTCATTTCTAGCACAAACCTGTAAGGCATGTGGATATATGAGAATTCAAAGCTGTGCTTCAGGAACGTTGTAACGGGTTCTGGACAGACTGAGTTAGTCTCTGTCTGAACTGACTGATATCTCTGTGGATATCTGGTCCAGGCATGCTGGGAAGACGCTTCCAGGACTTGTGTCCCTCATTGATCCAGCCTGCATATCAGACACCCAGATAACAGGTCCATGGTGGAAGCCTACAGAACAAACCACCCTGTTCATTGGGCAAGAGTGTTCCTGATAAACTGCCCCAATACTCTACCTTCCTGCATGCATAGCAGGAGCTTGTGTTGGAATGCTCAAGGGAGCATTCTGAGGGAAAGAAAGATGGAAAACTTTACCTAATGTAAGAATATGACGGTATGTGTGTCACAGGGCAAATATGACTTCATTGTGTGCTATTAATGAATTACAGGCTCAATCTGAAGGCATTATAATAGCCCTATATTCCACATATATATACAAATATGCTACTTGTGAGCTTCATTCTTTGGTTTGAACCGGATGAAAATAACACAAACAATGTAAACTTCTAACATCCTTCTAAAACACAATTTCTTCCAGCAAAACCCACCATTAATTTATGCTAGAAATATTTCTATCTGCCCTTTTTTGGATCATGGAATGCACTTTATTTTCATTATCTCAATGTTCTTTTTGTCAGGCCGCACTCCCTTGGGTAGGAGGGGCCGGTTCCCAACACAAGAAGAGACAACTCAAGAATTTGGAGCTCTACACTCGAAGTGGAATAGATTCTACCAAACCCTTTAGGTAAAGTCACATTTTTTGAAGGAGATCATCTTAGGGCCTGCTGTGAAGAAGTACTCTGCTCTCACACACACACCGTGACCAAAGTCCCAAAGCACTGAGCTTCTGAGTGTTGATCTGTTTTCCAGCTCTTGTTCCAGGTTCAGATATTGAGCTCTGGGCTTTTTGGCTTTAGCACAAAAATGCTGTCAAACTTCAGAAATCTGTGACGTAGATGAGGGGAAATCATGGGGGACAAAACACACCAGTGGAAAAACCTGAGGAAGTAAGCCCTTGGTGAGCTGAAGTGTCAAGAGCATAGTTGTTACTATCATGCAGTAACTTACACATCCCTGATTTATTTACACAATACAGATATATCACAGTGAAAGACACAGACCAAAACTGTGCTTGTCGTGGCACAAATCATTTACGAGTTTGTAAAACCCTCCAAAGACAACTTCTGCCTTGCCTGATGCAGAAAGAAAAACTGTTTTAACTAGAACAGCAGCTGCCTTAGCCACATGTTTCTTTGTATTTATTACTCTCATACTATGGAACCTTATCACTTTTTCCATAAGTCATAAAGCTGATTTCAAGGATCTGTATTAATCTGCGGCTTCAGTTCCAGTTTTCAAAAGCAACCACAGCAATTACCTGCACTTATGCTTAAGTAACATGCATCAGGAGATTTACCAGACTGTCCTTGGACCCTGCTGAAATTTGTTTGACTCAGAGAAGAAATCTCACTGCTGAAATACTCGTAATATTTAAAATGCTTTGTCAAAGACACCATCAAACACCAAAACCATTTGATGCATGGTGAATTATTCAGTACTTATATGCAATTTCTGTTCAGGTCAATAAGAATGCATAAGAAAATGTAGATAGTACAAGTATTCACAGGGTCTTGGAAAAACAACGATATACTCTTATGAGAGAAAACCAATTTTTCATATTTATTCCTCTGATATTGCCTCTTATCAAATAATTCAGAAACAACCAAAAAAGTATTAATATTCATCTGGCACAGTATTTGTACACTAAATAGTACTTGTGTTCTGACTTGACTCGAGCAGTCACTTCCTAAGCATCCCCACCTGAGTGTCCCTTTGCTTCACTTACACTTCTGGGTTTCCCCCCCGGAATTTTAAAACGCAGACATCTGAGGAGGGAGAAAAGCTCTGTTTTCATTACCTTTAATGAAAAGTTACCTTGATTAAAGTTTGCTAAATAGAACGACAAGACTGTTACTTCTCCAGGAGCAGTTCTGTTCACCCAGATCAGTGTGCTGCCCCTGTGCCATATGATTAGGATGTCAAGGTAGAGATTCCAGACTGTTTTACTGTCCATTAACACTTTGGTATAGCTCCCAGTGCATTTCTAAAGAGCTGCACAGGCCAAAATCCTCTGCTGTGCGGCATGAAGAAAAGTTGCTACACAACAGACAGAAGAAAAGCCTTCTCATTCCTGCTGCCTTAGTATAAAACTCCACATACAAGTGAGTTCTTAGCTAAGTCATTTAGGAAAATCACCCTCTGAACTGGACTGTCATCCATATTTCAATTATCCATTTTTATCCCTTGACTTTAAATTAAGTGGGTAAAAAAAGCTGCCTTCATGAAAAATGTTGTGCACACTTCTAATCCAGTTTATTTGCAAATCTTTTTTGTTGGTCTTTGTGCTCAAGGATGGAAGAGATGTAATTTATACACCAAGTTCTATCTGCACACTGAGTATCCTGCAGAGGTTACCCAGAAGGGAGATGCTGTGCTAGAATATTTTATCTCTACCCTGTCATCCACAAGACCTCGAAACTGTGAAGCCAAGAGCAATAAAGATCATCAGAACTGAATGCCAAGAAAACGGTAACACCACCACGCATGGCATCACATACCTTCTACATGGAAAGGGAAAATATAATGAGCTTTGTTATTTTTCCTCTCTGCTCTCATACCTTGTGGTATCTCCACCTTAAAACCCTCCGAAAAAATATCACTAACTATAACACCGTATAGCTTTTCTTAACGTGCAAAACTCAGGATTCTAAGACTGTTTCTCTAAAGAGTAACATGTAACAAGTGCCATGTGTCCCAAAACTGGGACTTTCTCCTTTCCAGCAGCATAAAGACTTGTTTCATGCAGAACTTACAACATGCCACTGAGCAACTGACTGTTGTGGACTCCCGGGCACCAGGCCAAAATAATTTGGGGGAGAAATTCCATATATGCAAGGGAGGAAGAAAATTAAATAGCTCCCTGGCACAGACATATATATGTGTGTGTTTCATTAAGAGTGCTTTAAGCTTCTAGAAGAGATCACGAGAGCTCTTCCACAGATTACGTACTGATGAACCAGCTACCCACTCAGAGGTCCTTGACCAACACTGGTTTATTTATGGATACTGCCCAAAGGTGTGTGCACACAGAATGAGGACACTACATGCCCACATGAGAATAAACTGCAATTCCAGGACTACTGAGAAAAATGGATGGTGCCCTTACTGTGGCTCAAGAAATAAGTGTTCCTTTCTCCTGCCAGTGACACCTTGCCTTGGGGACACAGCAAGCATGGTGACACTCCATGGAATAAGCACTGAAATCCCTCCCGGACCAAGCAGGAAAGTTCTGCTTCTGAACATGAGCTGCATTATCATGGGAGTAGCAAAACCAGAATACACAGAACATTGTGGATGCTTTTGTTTCCTACTTTTGTTTTGAAATTTTTAAATTAGAAAAACATGAGAAAAACGAAGGAATAATGTTAAGAATTAATTTTTAATTTTAGCTTTCTAACTGACCACAAAGAATTATTGTTCTCACATCTGCTTTTCAAAGGCAGTCTAACAAGGGGTGCCACAGGTGACAATTATATTATCATCAATACTGCTTCTGTTACGGAAAAAGCAGAAAGGCCCTGTGCCACCAATCACAGAAGGAACTGCGCACACAGAAAGGGGAAATAAAATGTTAAAATACATTAAACCCCACAGTTACCTAATTCGAGTTTCCCTCCTCATAACCTCTGTCCCAGCATGGCGAGGTAGAAGGACTGTGCCGCCCGTGCCTTCCCCCTGGGTGTGCTCCTGGGGACACCAGGCCACAGGCAAAGAGAGGGCTTGCATTTCCTGACCTGCTCTGTAACACTGTTCTCCTGTCCTAATGGAATTCAAAATTACTTCCTTAATGCTGAAAAAGTATGTTGACTCTTCTTGATTATCATCGCAATGGAAGTCATGCTCTGGAAAGGGTATGTGCTAAAGACAAAACATGTACAGTAGCTATATGTAGAACTGGAAAAAAAAAGGAGCTCTTCTAATCTCTTCAGATTAAAAAGGTCACTAAAACATATTTTGTCAAAGTACTATAGAATATACTTTAGAAATAACAAAAAATAATTTGCCTGTGGTGAAAGCTCTTACGTGCTTACTGTTAATTAGCTTCAGTTTAATAACCACTCCCACAAGAAAGGCTTTGCCAGGCTGGATCCACGTAAATTTGGCAAGGAATATTGTACTGAAGATTCTAAATGATGTGAAGTGTGGAAACACTAGGAGGCAGATCTAGTAAAGACTTAGCATTTGGGATTTACTCTGGCTGAGTAAATACAGTTTCTGTGAGTCAGGAGCACCCTTTGAGAGCACGACTTTGTCCAACACCTTTGGGTAGTTTGCTGCAGGAGGGGGTAAGAAAAAGGAAGACAGTGCTTCTGAGGCGAGGGAACAGAGGAGAAGGGGAGTTTAGGCCTGTATTTTCTGGCAGCTACTACCCAAGGGCAGCAGGTATGTCTGGAGAGCTCAGTGGTTCTGTGCACAGGGCAGTTGTGCACACACAGCTATTTTGTGGCCTAACACCTGATATTATGTTTCAAAACCAGTTCAATCTCACACAGATTACATAGGGATTTTTTTCAAATAATGCACTAAAAAGCCAATTGTCAGGTCTCAACCTTTTGCTCAGAAAGAGGTATTTTGTCAAGCAAGTCAGAAAAGTCTATTTTCAATGTTTATTTTGTTACCCTCATGTCAACGAGCAGCAGTTCTGTTTGTGGAGTGCTCCAAACACGCCATACTCCAAAAACAGGCACACATCGCTTGGGAGGATTGTTCCTTCAGGTCAGGTAGGAGAAGGTGCAGAGAGAGCTATTCCTTTGCTTCACTCTGAGGTGGGAGAAGCACCCTGCTACTCAGCAAGCACACTCCTTACTGCCATTGTGCTGCATGTTTTCAGATTCCCAGAGGGAACAGGTCCCTCTGGAAGACTTTGTAAAGTGCTGCCTCACAGCCCAGCCTTTTGAAGATGAACTCCATTCAACAGTACCCTGTTCGCATGGAATGTGAGTAGATTCAAACCAGAATTTTTTAAAAAAAAAAACATCCAATGCATCTTCAAATTTGATTTTCCTCTTAGCTAAAACATAAAACATTCAAATTAAAAGGTCAAGAATCCTGCTAGCTCCTCTTCATATGACTCTTCCAGAACTGAAGAGAGAAGTGGCCTCAGGCTTTGGCCAGAACTTTCAAGCAGCGGCAGAAAGGGGGAAAGAGACTTATTTGTTCAAATGCAGCATTTATCATGCTTTAATCAAATACAGCTCAAGAATTTCCCCCAGTTGTAGAGGGGGGACCACAGAGCTTGTGACGGTCACAGTACTGTACATTTCTACCAGCACATCGTTCCCCAGACAGGTCACTAAGTGAAGTCCCAGGTGCCAACAGCAACTGTTGTATCACATCCTGCTCTGTCCCACCCTGTGCTCTCAGTCTCTAACATTATGTATGCTCTGTCCTGGACTGCTCAGTCATTGAAGTTGTCCTCAAACCGCTTATTGTACCCCATTTGCAGAGATGCTTCTGATGTTGCTGGATTGCACCCAGCAGCTCCACAGCTCTGCTTGCAGGAGGGAGGGAAGCACGAGTAGCTGGCGAGATCAAAGCCTGTGGAACTATTCCCTTCTTTCCAGTTTGTAGGAAAGGCAGAGAGGGACTGCTTCTAATGCTCATGGGGACCTTTTCTTAAACAGGAGATTAATCATATTCTCTCCAACAAAAGCCACCAGGAAGTTGAGAGCTGTGGCTGCTGCAATCTCCATGTATTTTCTCAGACTCTGCTTCTCAAGCTGTCCATGCTTAATTCTGTTGGCTTATATGTGCCTAGACCTTTTTCATGTGCCAGCTGGTATTTACGCCCTGTGTGACACATTGTGGATAAACTGACACAGACTAAGCCCTCTCCCCACTTTCACACGCTTAATGCAAATAAACAAACAAAATCATGCTATGCAACTGATATTCCTCTGTTTTAAGCATTGCCTTCACAGGGAAAAGGAAATCAAAAATTTTAAAAATTAAAAGAATCCCACAAAAAGAGAGGGGTTTAAAGAAAAATTATTTTAGTAGGCGCTATATTGATTCAATACTATGTTTTCATTACACTTTTTTACATATTGAATTGCAATGTAATTTCAGTTTCTGTCTCAATAATATTGTGTTTCCACAGTTCAGGTTACATTTCTATTGAGGTTAACTGGAGTCTTTGCTTAGCAAGGAAGTGGGGACTGGTCGAAGTCCCCCTGCTCCTGAGTGATAGGAACTGCAGTGAGCAGTGACCTGCAGTTCTGCCGCAGCACCTCATTCTCACTGCCCTCTGCAATCTTCTCCTCCCTTTACCAGGAATGTTTTTCAACTTGAACTCTTCATTTCCAGTTCCAGTGTCGAGGGACTATATTTGAAAGAGCTTTGGCTTTCATTAGCAAATCATCAGTACCAACAAAACCACAAGCAACAAAAAAAGCACATCAGCATGCTTTTCAGCACCGGCGCTGACTGACATCTCCTCCTTCCCCGAGCTTTTTGTGTTGGGGGGGGATTTTTTGTTGTTGGTTCTTTAATCAGTGAAACTAGACTATTGAGGTTCGGGAAGGAAAAGAGAGCCGGTCCTTTCATTTTATAATTAGTGGAAATTCAGTAGGAGCATTAACAGCTGTCTCTTTGAAAGGCGCGCTCGGCAGCATCCAAGCGCGAGCTGGAGCAGAGCGGGAGAGGGACCAGCAACAACACTCCCATCCGCTGGTGACACACCGGCCATCGGTTTGACTAAAGGACAGCCCCAGCTCACCCATTGGGCAGGCTGAGGGCTTTGTTTGGCTCCTCCAGAACCTAACTTTGCATTTTTAACTTTCTGGTTAACAATGTGGAGGAAAGAACGTGTGAGAGAAGCAGACAGAAAGACAGAGAGTGTCCCACATGATGAGATCAATTAGGCAATCATTTTGGACATGTTCAGACAAAGAAGGTGGTCTCCTTGGAAACTGGAATCACATACACACACACTCAGAATAACTTCTCCCACATTCTGCTCTCTGCTCGGTACAAACTTGGATGTGACTCCGAGGGACAATCGCACATCCAGTGTCCACAGACTCCTCAGCATCTCCAGCTCCACAGAACAGGCCTCTCATTTCCTCTCCCACAAATTTACCACAGACTAGAGTATCAGACAGTGCATCAGAAGGGTGACGAGGACAGGGCGGGTAGAGCTCTCAATGTTTAAAGATGAAAATGATGGTTTTTTGGAAAGCAAAATACCCCTTAAAACCTTGAAAGGCTTTAGAAAACTCTCAGACCTAAAATCAAAGACTTGGAGAAAGTTACGTGCCTGACATGAAGTAGTAAGCTTACTCTGGGACAAGAGAAACAAACTTAGTAATTTCATTTTTCAAATTGGAAAAAAAAATAGGAAACAACATTTTATGTCCACATTTGCAAAAATTCTTTGGCCCACACTGTTCTTATTTACCAAAGTATTTTACTGCTAGAGCAAACAAAACCCTTTCCCCTTCTGCAAGACTGTGATCTAATCTTTAATGTTTGCACAATAAAGTCAGACATTATAAAAATGGACCTTAACTGTACTAACCCTGGTACTGACAAAAGGTGGCCATTTCAAACAGAGAAAAGGAAGTTTTATAAAGTATTTTTTCAAGAAAGTACCATTACATACAGTCAGACTCCCCCAAAATACAGTGTTTCTTCTATAACATTAGAAGACATACTGGAGTTTTTACCATATTTAATAACCTTCATTGTGTTCATTTCTTTGTATTAAAGCTGTATCTGATTAGAGTGTAACCCAGCTCAATTAACACGAGAGGGACGTTGTGCACAGTACTCAGATCAAACCAGAGCTGCAACAGTTTAATATAACAATAGGTGAAGTATCTGTCTTAGCAATATGGGCTTCAATTAACCTCAAAATGAACTTCACTTTTTCAGGCAAAAAGACAAAATTTCCTAATTGGAAGCCTCAAAACCAAGCAGTGCCAACATAAGCACAAAGAGCAAACTAACCCTGGAAAAGATCAGTCACCAGAGCTCCTGTGTCCCTGTGCACAGAAGTTCCATCCTGGAACTCCTATGAGAAAAGGGTGGAAATTAATGTAAAATAAGATGGAGTGACACACAGCCCTGCACTGCCAGAGCAGCTCTGGACTTGTCAGCTGTTCAGTGACAAAGGCGTTGTTAGGACTGGGAGTAACAATGGGGGAAGATGAATTAGTCCCAAATGCTGCAACAGTAATTACATTGGTAAGGACATTCCTTTTTCAAATGGACCTCCAGATGCTGTACTAAGTTTTTCCTTTGCCATCTGAAAGCAGATGCAAATTGCAGCACAGAATAAATCATCACAAATGCTTAAAAAAATATAAAATATAGATAAATCTGATCCAAATTGAAATTCTGAGCTAAATCCGTGCTTTACAATCAGCTGGTCTCCTGCAAAGGTTGCCATAGGATTCTCTTTCTGTTTTGCTTCCCAAAGGGAGCATTAAAAAGGAAGAAGCACACTTGTCCTGTCCTTCTGCTGAACAGTTTCTTGCAAAAGGTACGTGTTGCAATTCCTTCCTGAACCTCAGCCCAGGACTCCGGGCAAGCACATTTTTCTTGCAGGAAACTAAATCAAACTGCCAAAGCTTTACCCCTCCGCAGATTCAGCTTCACAACTTCACCTGGTGAGTTTCCAGCTGTGACATATCCTGCCTCTAGACTGTAAGTAAACAGGACTGAGAGCATGAATTCGTTTTTGCTCATGGGGATACCACATAATACTGCAACTTCATCCCGAACTGCCCGACAACTTCTGGCCACTAGGTTCCAATGGGTACAAACCAGTTATTAAAAAACCCTCTCTTTTTGGGACAGCTCAAACAGTGGCTTCACTTAGTGTCTCTCACCTGGCAACGGCTACCAGAAACAACTAATTGGATATCTTTGAAAACTGGAACCGTACAATTTTCAGTTTGGAAGAAAAAGTGTGTAAGTAGAGGTCAACTGACTTCCCACCAACCCACATTTAAGCCTGCTCTCAGCTCAAGTGTGGCACAGAGTGTGAATCAAACTGCAGACCAGCCTAATTAATACACGCATTTACAACTGCAGCCTTTGAAAGGGAAGGAAAGTTTGAAACCCCGTAGTTCTCAATTTAACTTCAAATTTCTGTGCTGCTTTCCCACACAGCACGTATGTTGCACAAACAAGCACCTCAACACGAGCCTCTCCCCTGCAGCATTCCAGCTCCCAGCACCAACCACAGATGTGTCCCAGGGGAACAGGGCAGCCAAGAGTACTTTGCAGAAACTCTTCCCAAGCAGGTTCTGGCAGTGTGTATCAAACCACTCACGTATTTCCAAAAGGCAGGGTGTTCTATTTTGCCAGAATGCAGCTCTCCAGGAGGAGGGACAAGGTATCGCAGCAAAGTGTGTGCTCAGGTGAAAATAACCACAACTGTGCACTCTGTTCCTCTTCACTGTCACCTCCTCGGTAACACGAGGGACCCTTCCAAAGAGTCAGGAGTGACAAAGCTTGACCTTTGTCTTTTCAGAGGTGAGTGGTTTTATACTGCTTTGATGTATTTGTTCAAACCTTGTCAAGCAGAGTATATACTAAGGAACTCCAGTTACAGGATGCATTTTAAATGCTATCCCATACTGGAAGCAATTTTCTGGCTGAGAAATTCATCCTAATTTCCTCAAAGTATTAGAGAATCATATATGCCTATAGGAACATGAGAACAGAACTGAACCAATTTTTCTTTTACCCTTCATTATCATACCTTCAGTATGATGTTTTCCTCACATCTCTGTGGATAACTTGGGTCAATTCCACAAAGAACACTCAGGATGTAAAGTTCCTCTGTGGTATTATTTAGAGGCTCAAGTCTAGGAGCAGAATTTCAAAAAGCTAAGCTTACATCTTAGTATCAACAGTCCCCAAAGCACCTTCTTTTCTACTCCTTTAGTTATTTATATGTCTGGATTTTTCATTCTCCCCTGAATCCACACAGCTGAGGCTGAGGAGAGCATCTCAGCTCTCGTCCCAGGGTTCATGCAGAATGCTGGAGGCAGCCAATTCATCTTGCAGTGTTCACCACACTCCTGGAGCTCAGCATTAACACAACAGCCTCACTGTCACCAGTAGACACGAGTGCAGAACGCACACGAGGAGCCCTAAACCTTTGACAACTGAACCATATGAACACCTTTTCATTTCCTGCACTAAGCAGAGTCAGAGGATCATGGAATAAAGGAAAGACATTTTGGTTTTGAAAAACATAGCTCACTTGATGAGGTATTACAAAATCACAACTCATTTTTCTGTTGTCCTTAAATATGGTACGTCACTGAGGAAATACATACGTCACTGAGTCACATGGATGATGATGCATGTGGACAAGGAGCTGGATAGACACTTGTCCAGGTTAAATTATAAATATCCCCATACAGACACTGCTTCACTAGAGCAACAGAAGTACAGACTCCACTTTTGAGGGGAAGAAACAAAAAAGGCAAACTCTTGCTTCCTGTTATGTTTCGTGTTATCTTTCAAAAGCTCAGCAGCTGAGAGTTACCATGAAACAAGGCAGAGCATTTAATGACAGAGCAACTAGCAAATAACACATTTCAGGGGACATGTTGTACTTTTTCTTCAAGCTAGTCAATAAATTGTATTTAGGGCCAGAAAAGTACTGCCTATAACTCTGAATATATCAAAGGACTGGTAAAAAGAAGGAATATATTAATTTAGGAGAAGGCTTTACTTCTTATGCCTCAGAAATTGCTTTAAAACCTAAACTAATTGGAGCCAAAGAGGCAGAGTCTCTGCACTTCAGCTGAAAGGTGAAGGTGATTTGAGGAACTAGTATCTATACTGAAAAATCTCCTACACTGGTTTCTGTAACTGCTATGGCAGTTTGATTTCAAGCAAAGCCAATAAAAAAGCTGTTCCTATAATTTTAAAGTTACTAATTTAGTGTCTGAGAGATTTTTTACTTAAACATCTAAAAAGACTTTTCCGCCTGTACTTCTGCATCAAAATCTCTCTTCTGATAACAGTGAACAACCTCCTTGGCTTCATTCTCCCTTCTTTACACCTCAGCAATCACATCTGCTGCCCCCATTTCTGTTCTCCCTACATTACTGTTCTCCCTCCGTAGCTTTCCATGCCTTCCCTGCAGCCTTCCTTCAGTTCCACATTGCTGGTCCAGTCCATCACTTCATGCCTGCCCTGTATCACCAGAATGCTCATGGCAAGTGTGTCGAGTTCACCTGCATCAACATTCTTCTCCTCCAGTGCTGCCACCAAACTGCCATTTCAGTCCCATATTTGATATCTCCTTCCTGGATATAATGAATCTCGGCCATTTGGCTTCTTTTCTAGGCTTTTCCATGTGTTTCCAGGTTTAAGTTTATGCCTTCCCAGCTAAAGTGCAGGTTTGTGTTTGATCACGCTGCTCTTGGGGAAATCACGGCCCCGTGTCTCAGCTGCCCCACAGTCCCACTGCACAACAGCAGCAGAAGGGATTCTTTCCATCTCTCAACCCAGGTTTCAGTCCTTTCTGTACAATCTTATGGCCCCAAATACATTTAGTCTTGGGTAAAAGCCACTAAATAAGTTCACAACAGGTTAAAGGGCATCTTCAACCAAAGTGTTCATTTTTAAAACTACCTTGAATTTTTTGCCTGTTTTATTTTTATATCCATGCAAACGGAAATCAAAGCTATGCCTTTTTTTTTCCTACCAATGATCCTGTTCCTATATTCGTGTGTAAGATATTGTCTCACCGGCATTCCTGCTTGCAGCTCTAACAAACTTATGGCTATTTGCATCTCCACACGACCATTAACATTTACCTGGAAAGAAATAAACTTTTGTTTCTCTAAATGCTGAACCTCTCAGATTCTCGCGCTCTTCAAGCCAAGCACTGGGGGAAAAAAAAAAAAAAAATCTGTCCAACAAGAATGAACCTGTCCCCAGACAAATGATTTTTGCAACTTTAGAGGTTGTCTCCAGAAACTTTTCCCTGTAGCTGTGTGAGTGATTCTGCCCCCAGGAAGGTGTGGTCCCCAGCACACACATAATATTAGCACTCAACACACCCATAAGCGTGTTATCTTCTTACAGCCCCCAGGTATGTCCCCACTCTGCAGCACTCCACTGCCAGCATCAGCCAGCAATTGAAACCTGCAGAAATCCCCTACAGCCTCTGTGTGAAAGCAGCCCCAGAGGTGTTCAGCCTGTGCACATCCTCCTGGATACACAGCAGAGCTCAAACAGATAATGTGATGGAGTCTGTGTCTGCTTTGACTGGTTTGCAAAACACCAACAGGCAGTTTTACATTAACTCAAGAACTATTTAGCAGGACTCCCTGTTACAGACTTGTTTCACTCAAGCATCTGCACTATTGAAAACCACCAAGTATCCAGCTAAGATAACGTGAAACCTTTTATACAGGGTCTGAACTAACAAATGCTCACATTCAGAAGTTAGTATACATGAGACACGCTCACACAGCCACACCAGCTGCATAAAGTGACCTAGACTAAATGAAAACTAAGGCAAACACACAGGGAACCTTCCAAGCCCTTCTGCAACAATCAAACTTCTAAATTTGAAGAGAGAAACACCACCAGCACAACAGATGGCCTGGGAATACAGATTTCATTAACAGTCCTGCAAACTTCTTTTCCCCAAAGGTCCAAAGCAAAAAAAAATGCCACGGGAGTCAGCCTGACCCAGGCTGTGTGAATGCAGCACAAAAGCAAAGTCAGGTTCAGTGACTCATCCTGGTCCTCAGCCCACCATGTAGGGTGCTTACAGACACAACAGAAACCCCACCACACTTAGCAAAGCAACACTCCCTCAGAATGAAAATAAGCAATGTTTGTTTTCTGCCCTATACACTTTGAAAGACTTTGAAAATAAAGGAGGCAGGGAACAGCCAAGGCCCATGGTTTGGTCAGATAGCTGCCCTTCAGATCTGAACTGGGCACAGCAGCGAGCAGAAGAGCTCCACTGAGTTCCTACAGACAATGCAGATTGCTTTAGAGCCCACAGCTTTCTTTAGGAAAGAGATTGCATAGACTTAAATTGTTCCAGGGAGCCTCAGTTCTAGTCTTACACCATTTAAAATCTGAGTAACACTAGATCTCCTAGTCTATTGATGTATTTTGCTTTACACCTATTAAATCTGACCTGTAGGAACCATCTCTCAACCCACCTGGAAGCATGGAAGTCTCAGCTTAATACCACAGTTGTATCTGCCCAGCTGCTTTGAAGCTGCCAACAAATGGGCTGAGTCACACCCATTTTTGTCAGGATTTTTGCAATCCAAGTGCTTGTGCAGAAGAAACAGGATGTACACAATCCATTCACTAAAAGTCTTAAATAAATAGTTATTTTGACACTCCCTCAACCTAGTAAAAACAAGACAGAAAAAGCAGTGACTTCTAAAAGGAAACCCTGCAGCCACATCACCTGCTTCCAGCCTGCCCTGTTCTCCCAGCAGACACATCTACTCCGTGCCATTTCCCCTCTTATCCAAACAACTAATTCCTTTGGTTTACTAGTTCTGAATTATAAAAGCATGAGATATTGCATGAGATACAAAGAGAAGCATAAATCAAAGGAATACACATATACACTGCATTCAGGCCAACATAATACAAGTTAGACATTGTCTTTTCCAGTTTGCCTGTTGACTTGGCTGAAGACTTTAAAGAACGCTGACAGTCCTCTTCACCCACTTCCCTTCCCTGGCTCTCAGTGGCTTACCACTGATGACTATCATTTGACCCATAATGAAACTCATAATTAAATGGGCTGTCATCAAATTATTCGGCTACATTACATGGTGTAAGCACTCCTGTCATTTTCACAGTCTCCATCTCATTCCAACAGGTTCCCACTAACAAGAGGGACTCAAGAGGCAAGTGTATCTCCTAAGGATGGACACAAAGCCAAGTCTTCATGGCAGTTTAAAGCTGTAAATATAATGGGTATTTACGGGAAGCACAGGAAAACAGACCATGTAACACAGACAACAGCTCTAACTCTTACAGATGGAGGTGACAGCGTGTCCCCCCATACACACACCTTCTGCTGGTGTACATTCTCCACTGCTACAGTACAATGCAGACACAATAAATTCACAGAAAATTAACAGCATTCAGAAAAATCAGAGCTTGAGATAATTAGCTGTGATGGTTTTTCCAATCCACATACTCCAATGTTAGATTTACGTGACAGAAACAGAACCAAAATGGGATGTCCATGTACATAATCCCGTAAAACCCAATCCAGCTCCTGCTGAAGTCAGTGGATATCCTGCTTCTGATCCTGGTGACAAGAATGAAAGCAGGCTTGTCTACGCTCCCAGTCCTCCCCATCACTTAAGGTGCGTTTTGAACAATGTTAATAGAACTCCTAAAAATGCCTGTCCAAATATTCTTGCTTTAGGCCAAATGATATCAAGTAAGTGAACTAAGCCAAATTAAAAAAAAAAAAAAAACACATCCCCAGTAATGCAAGAGTGAACACCCAGAGCATGGCACTATTTGTTTTGTATTGCCACATAATTACACTGTAATAGCAGTTCTGACAAACACCCTTTTGGGGACAAGGCCTCAGAAGACCTAGACCAAACCAAAAGCAGTTAGTCAGAAACTGAGACCAGTGTTTCCCAACACTACAATTATATTACTTCAACAGGTCAGTGCAACAGTTAGTGCAAAAAAAGTGAAGTTAGAATGATTCAACAACTTAGAAATTGGTTGAAAGTGAAGGCCACAACAATTATCAGCCGACATTAGCGCAGCACTTTTGTATTTCTAATACAAAGGATTTGATTCCCACACAAGTTCCTCCTGATGAATAAGAATGGAAACCTTGAAACCCTCACCAGTTTCTGAAAAGGAAAAATCCTTCTCATGGAATGGAGTAGAGTAAAATGGAACAATTACATTTCACCAGAAAGCAAACATCAGTGTGTGACTACGATCCCATCCGTGCCTTTAGGAGCCTGGAGCTCTGCAATAGTGCCTCTGTAAGTAAAGCCAGTGTGTGAAAGGAACAGGAGCAAATAATTTAGTTACAAAGCTTATCTGATCTACCAAGTTTTAATATTCAAAAAGAGAGGAAAAAATTATCTTTGTGCAGAAATGTTTTATTGTTTTGTGGCTATCCTGGTAGATAGATATATGTATTTAATCGGGGTACAGGACTTCACTGTGCACTCTGGAAAACCAGGATCTGTACTCTGATAAGCTGTCACATAGAGTAAGCTATAGTCAAGGTTTAAGAGACTAAATGTTTTGAATTTTTTTCCTCAGACTGTTTGTATCCTTTCAAATCTTGCTCAGCTTCCTGCTATCCCTTACTCCCTTCTGTAGTGGTGCAAGGGGCAAATCCACTGCAATGAAATTTTACACCCAAATAAAACTCCTGACATAACAGGCACACATGGTTCTATTGCCACTCCTCCTCTAATGCTGGTATACTTTTTATTTGCAGATTTGTGAGCAGATCATTTTGGTATTAGTTATCAATAAAGCAAACCTCCAAACTATTGTCAGGAACACTAAAAAAAAAACTTATTGGACAGAAACTCAACTTCTTCCCCTTGAGTCAAATCTGTTCATCCTCTCCTGACTTCTGCTTCCTACAAGGCAAAGCCCAAACCCTCCTGAGCTTCCTGAATCACTGTAATTGTTCAGGAGTTAGACAGTTTAGCTATTTAGTGGTCTGGTGATCAATTTTGCCATCAGAACCCCTGAATGCCTTTGCTTTCCCCATCCTTCACTTGCCACATAAATCAGCCTTCTGCCCACCCAGTAGCCACCATGTGCTGCTGATGTCTACTTTACTGCACTCATAACCCCTCTCTCACAGCAGTAACAGCTTTCATCCTCACATGAGATTAGCTGACATGAAATGACTAGTGAAGTATTTATTAGTTATGGGGTTTTTAGTAATAATAATAAAAATTGCACATTGAATGTTTTTAAGGACTTCAATTAAGAGAATATTTTCAATTAGCTGTTTGGTTTTGTTGTTTTAATTGGGGGGGGCACATAAGGAAATTAATTCTGACAAAACCTTTGATGAATGTTTAATTAGATAATACACATTCATACTTAAAGCACCTCTTCAAGCAGGGGAAGGTGTACTAGGATTCCTAAGATATGACAAGCTATGTGGAGATGGCCATTTTACACACTATTTTCATGCACTTCTCCAGTCTGAAATGCCCTAATTCCTTGTCCTCCATCTTCTCCTTGACCATTCTCACTGCCAAAGCCAGTATTAGTTAAAGAGCACAGCTTCTGCTGTCCACCCACACCCCCAAGGGTAAAAACAGTCCTTGGGAGCTCCTGAAGGTTACAGCCCACCTTCTGTTTGTCATATCCCCTTCGCTTTTCCTCTTGTCTTCTTGGACAGCAGGAAGGAAGAAAAGCATTTCAGCTGACTGGCAGGTATTTCAGCTGAAAGATCAGGTGAGTACTATCCCTTATCCCCTCTAATAGACAGGTGTTTCTAATGGAATAGAGAACACACCACAGGAATCCAGACACTGGCCATACAAGTATACATCTGTATTCTCAATATCACATAGAATCACAGAAAGGTTTGGGTTCGAAGGGACCTTAAAGCTCATCTCATTCCACACACTGAGACACCTTCCACTCTCCCAGGTTACTCCAAGCCTCACCCACTCTTTCATTTGGCCTTTATTACATGGCATAAAGTCAGGATAAAACAGATTGCAGTTCTGCCCAGGAAATTAATTGAAAACTCAGGTATCAAAGGGCCTTTGCAATCTAGAGGTCAGTAATAGAATTAAAAATATTAACTTTTTTTTACTAGCAGCTTGTGGTTTCTTTTCTGCTTCTGCAGAATTCTGTATGTCAATTTCTTAGTTATTACCACCCAGCTAACACATATATACACTGTTCCAACTTTAAATTGTATTTTTATTTATAAACACACAACACATTTTTCAGAACACTGGGTAAGCTCTCCCTGGTGGTGGATTCCCCACCACATGTATTTTTCATTTCTTCCCATATTACTGTATTGTAATAAAAATTTCTATTATTTGTGTTCCATGAATTCATTTAAAAGTTGAACTGAAAACAAACAAAAAAAGGCATGTTTAGATCTCTCCCTATGCTAAACAGAGGGCAGAAAGGTAAAATTCATACAGTGAAACAGTATTTTGCTAGAAATAAGGGAGAAACTTCTGCTAGATAAGGCTCCAAGCTTAAAGCAAACTAAAAGATAAAATACATGTATCAGTTATTTGCTTCAAGACTAAATCCTGGTAAGTGGATGAGATTCTTCTAGAAAAAGGCAGTTAGTATATAGTGCCAAAGCCCTCACATTTCTAGTAGACGGTTTCAGGATTTACACAAACAAGAATCTGTATTTTAAAAGACCTGAAAGCAAAACCAAAACGGAAGAGAAAGGATTGATATAAACACCTGCCACCTCAAAAATCAACCAACCAAATCGTTTGCCATTCAGTCAGGCCAGTAACAACTGACCTTAAATCAGATCCTTCTGTCTAAGACATTGCTCACATAGTGGTTTTAAGAACCCAACTGGCAGCACATTAACCTTAATTATTCCTTCTTTAGCTCGCAGCATTTCAGTCACACATCTGTTTTTATAGATGGAACATCTTTACACGCTCTCCCATCCCTGCCTTGGGAGGAAGGAGGGCATTTGTCTCCTGATTGTGCTCTTTCTGGGGGAAATGTTATTCATCACATAGAACATGGATGCAATGAACCATCGTGCAAGCTGCTGCTCTGTCCCTGAGAGCACAAAGTTACCTGGAGCTGACTTTTAGTGGGATTCTTTTCCAGGAAGGGAATGCTGGGCTGGCTGGGCCTTAGGAAAGCCTCCTAAGCATGAAGAAGGACATGCAGGTTACCTCATTAGGCTGCACATTACAGGAACTTCTGAAAAACAGGATAAAAAGCACTTCTCAGGAATAAGGGATATGTTGGGTACTAATATCCAGGCAGAGCAGCAGACAGGGTTGTAAGGTACGGCTGTTAATGTTTCTAGGTACTTTCCTTCTACAGTTTTTTTTTTTTCCTCTTTTCCTAGTGCATCCGAGTTTCCTTACAGTTCAGGAGTGTAAAGATACCAACTATGGCTAAATGAAATCCCCCGCTTAGGACTGGGAAATAATGCACATGTCCCCAGGCCAGTTATTTTTTCACTCTCAGAAGTAAACTAATTTGTCTACAAACTAAAGCACATGTAAAATTCATCCTTGAAGAAATTCAAACACTTTCATTCCTGAGAACCCTGACAGAACAAAGCAGGCTCATCAGAATTATCAAGAAGTTAAAACTCATTAAAATCTTAGATACTGGCTTCACTCAAATTGCATACGTAGCCTTTGTGGGGTTTGATACTATTCTTTAAAAATAACTGCCTTTTTTTTTCCTCATTCAGTTGAACTGTTCTTCCCTGGAGACTTCTCTCCAAAACTGTCAACCACCAGAAGTGGTTGTTACTTCTGTGGACTTCCAGGGTATCAAGACACTACCTTCAATTGAATTATTGTTCTAAAAACCAAAGTTCCTTAGGCACAACAGAAATGGGGTACAGACTGATCATAAACACAAGCACTTGTCACCTCCTAACAAGTCAACCTACACAGACAATGTTTTAGAGTCAACATGAACACAAAAAGTTTCAGGGATTGATCACTTCAGGGACATCACTGTAAGCAAAGGCAAACTGCAGCATTGTTGCCACAGAGGACAACAGAAAACCTCCTGAAAGAGGCAATTCCTATAAAGAAATGAAGGAAATACAACAGGTGAGAAGCCTCTGGGAAAAAAAAATCCAGTTAAGAGGAAAAAAAAAAAGAAAACCAATAGTCACCAAGACAAAATAACTTCAATGGGGAAACCAATTCTTCAAACATATGATCACCCAGTACTGAAGAATAAGAGAAGAGAATACAGAGCACAAATGGAACAGTAATTCAGGCTACAGAGGAAGAACATCAATAGATATGCCAAGGAAGCTGGGAAGAGAGGGTTCTGAAATCTGTGTACTGTGAAACTTGTGTGCAGTGTTCAGAAAAACAGTACAAACACGAGACACGGGATTCTCACTGACCTTCATCTGTCTTTTGTTTCACTCAGGCTCCTGAAGAGTTTCAGTGCAAGTCTAAAATCCTTCAGTTTTGTAAATCCTGCTCTTTGGGATACTTAAAATAGCTCTGTAGTGTTTTGTGGCCTGGAGTAATTGATACCTGTTCTTGACTTTAATTCTCTTAAAATGCATATTTTGCCAAGAATATTTGCCAGCACATCAGAAAACTGTTAAACAAATCACTTCAGGGGAAGCTGCTTCTTAAAATGCAGAGCTTGGCCTCAGGTAATCACAAGGTGCTGTGCTGTCATGGCTACAGACTGTTAAGGATAACACTGGATCAACTGTTTTCCTCCTTGGAGAGGCCCCAAAAGGTGGTATTAGGCCACAGCTTTCTACCTAGAAACCTCATATGCTGAGTAATGTAGAGCACTCCAGTCCTGCTGGATGCAGCGTGTACGTGAGTGGCGCAGTGGGAAATGCCGGGATTTCAGCTGGATGCCCTCCCCCTTGGAGCCTATCCCAGGCAGGGCAGGCTGAGGGGCATTTCCAGCAGTCTCGGTACTGCAGGGGCAGGGCAAAGCAGTGGAGGAGCCCTTCAGTGCCGTGTCTGCACGAGGAATACCCTGCATTCTGGCAGAGGCACTGGCAACAGCTTTTCCAAGCGCTCCGAGAACTAGTCCTGCATGGTTTATATCCTTACAGTATCCTTGCACAAGTTTGAAATGAGCACAGGAATTGATGTCAAAATCTGTCTACAACGAAGTCACAGAACCACTGACAAATCTTTGGGAAGGCATCCTTAGGGTCCTGCACCGTGCTGCTGGGACAGCTTGTAGCCAATGCACAACTTGAATAAGAAAATCAAGCAATACCTTTTCTCTTCGTTAAGTTGACAAAGCTTGCCAGGAAAGGCTGGTTTGCCTCCTGCATCATCATTTTGCACAGGTAAGAAGTGCTCCTCAGACGAACTGCAAATCTGCTACACGTTAGGAAAACTCACCAAACCCAGGAGCGCTTCTCCTGTTTTCAAACTCACAGCTGCTGAGTTGTATTTTGTGGTACAGAGTAGACAGTCGCATATTTACATGTTCAGAAAGCAGTAAAATTTATGCAAGTCAGGAGGACTGATAACAAAACTGAAAATTACACAATTAGTTTTTCTACTCTGCTCTACTCTGATGCATTTAATGGCATTAGTTTCTATTTAATCCATACTAATAGAGCAGAAAGCAGTTTACTGTCTGAGGCAGATCGGATTAACTCACTTTACTTAAAAGCAAAATTCAAATTTTCAAAATTTAAAATTAAAATTGAAGTAAAATTGCCGATTTTTTTTTCTGTTAAACTATCATGTACTGTCTCTCTGAGTCAGCACAAAATTAAAATAGGAAAAAAAATCCATTTGTGTTTCCACAAGGACAGATTAAAAACTTCTTAGTTTGGTCTCTCTGCTCAGCTGGTACCTTACCACGAGAGACGGGGTGAGCCTGCAAGAGATCAGCTGCGTTCACAGCAGACCTCTTCTAGTAAAAAAGAATATGCTCTAATAACCCAGAGCACCAGCACCCAGCATGAATAAGACTTCACCAATTACACTTTAAGAAGGAGTAACGGGCAGAGGACAAACCTTGGGCCCCACAACCATCCACCTGAAGCGAAGCCCTGAGCTAAGAGCACCCTTCCCACAGGGCTCCTGGGGAGCCCCGACAAGACTAGACACTTCTGTGATTGCTGAGCCCCTTCTTGGGGTGCTCCCCGTCTGCACTGATGACACAGAGTGTGGCTCAGGTGCCCCAGGCCAGGTGGGGTGTGTCCACCCCCCCACCTGTCCATGTCTGATGGACACGTGCCCCATCCTCACCACATCAGCCACGCTCCAATGTGCTTGTGTGCCTGTAGACACACAGGGGCAGGTTCATAAGGAGGGGGGGAAAAAACAAACCTTTTCTATTTCTACAGGAAGCTACTGTTTTCCAGGGGCTGTCAGGAACTTCTGGCTTAATCAGTGTTTCACAGATTGTCATATTTGGAGGAAAGCAAACCATTCTCATCACAGTCACCGTCCCAGATCATGCAGCTGAGTCACAGTACAGCATTAAATACTACTTCTCTAGAAATGAGGCTTTGGGAAGAAAAGACATTGTGTGGTGCCATGCAAGTTTTCCTGGCAGGAGAAAAGGCTTTCCCTATTACCCACAAGTAATAAAATCATAGGTTGTTTCAAAATCTTTACATCTCATCGCATTTTTCTGCCCCAGGACTACGCCATAAAGCAGAAGGTATGTTCTGTGATGGGAGAGCCCTCATCTCAGAATGCCTATTCCTGCCCTTGGTAGGGCTGTCACTCAGGGTCTGATACAACTATAATTTCTGTTCCTCCATAAGGAGAAGGCAGTGGCTATCTCTGTGAAGGCAAACTTCCACCAACTTCCCCTCACAAACAACCTACAACCACCACCCCTCCAACGCACAAACCTCAACTATTTCATATTTATAGAAGTACTTTTAAAATCGTTAATTAACTATTGTTAGTGTTAAAAAAAAAAACCCACCACATTTTCCTCTAACAAAGATGTGGGAGGTATCAATATCAGCATCTTGTCTTCAATATTTCTGTCAAGCGGGTAACTTATTGCATTATTTGCATGGAAACTTTATCTGTGTTACTTGTTCCTTCTGACTACAGGTGTTAGTGTGCCAGTTTTTTGCCTCCTTTCTCATTAAACACTATGAACCCTGCATGCCAACATGAATCTCTTAAGTGAACTGGCAATTAACTCCCTACGTGTGACTATAACATGGCCTTGAGAGCAAGGGAAGAGATTAGGACAGAGGGCTTTGAACTGCTGCTGCCTCGAAACAGGGAGCCCAGCTCAAGAGTTTTACTGAGCCTGCCTTGAAGAAGTGCAGAACACAGCCCAGGTCCTCTGTCCCACACCCAGCTGATCTCTGTAACCTGGAGGAATCCATGAGAAATCAGAGGAGATTTTGCCATGTTGTTATTAAAGCATGAAAGGACTGACTGAACATTGCACTGAGACACCCCCAAAATTCGGCAAGGCTTCTGATTCCTGTTTAGGAGTCATGTCCACAGGCATGAGTCACTTCAGCAACATAAGTGTGAAGTTAGTATTTATGCTTTTGCCTGTTGTTTCTGCCAGCCCACAGCCCATGTCCACCTTTCTGAGATATACCAAGATCCAGAGATACAACGCTGATCCCTCCCTGTGTCCTTTTGCTTAAACAAGGTTTTAAAAAGAGTGGAGTTTGTGTGTTTTGAAGTATTTTGTTTTCAAGACTACAAATTCTTCAATTAAGAAATCTTTACGTGCAGGTATTTCATTCACAGACTTGGTACAGGAAGTCATTATCATTATGTGCATCACAAGGAAGGAGCAAAGGAAGCAGAGGGAAGTGACTTGATGTTTCTTTCCCCTCCCAGGTAAAACAATGCCAGGAACACAACCAGGTTACCCACGTTGTTGCCCAGGCCTCAGTGCCTGCCAGGAGTGGGACTGCAAAGGACCAGAGACACTACAGCAACAAGTAACAGCAAGGAACTGGAGGTTTAGGAAGTGCACAAATCTGCCAGAGCCACAGATGATTGTTTTATGCCTAAATTTCTTTCTGTGCAGGGATATAAAACCAAGCTACCACTGCCAGACCAAATAAGCTCAATTTCACCTCTAACAAACTCATGTGACACATCTCAGCAGGTCCCACCCAAGGAAGGGCTCCTCTGGTGGACTGAAGTGCCAGTTGCATTTGGGTGCCTCTGTCACTCAGCAGTAAGGCTGAGTAATCCTTCTGCAACACTCCCTAAGAGACTGGCAGGGAGGAGGAGAATCCTATCAAAAAGTTAGGTAGCACTGACTCCTAAATACTGCATATAAAGATTCATGCACATAGTAACTGGCTGCTTGCTTTGGAAAATACTGCCAAAGTATCTGAGCCAGTCTGAAACCAAGGAGAAGGACAAGACAGGTAGGAGATCAGTATTATTTGAGATGAGGAACAGAATTGAGGGAAAAGATAAACATTTCAGAGAGCAATGATGAGCAGAAATACCTTGAAAAATCTTCAATTTTCATTTTTATCTGGTCTTTTCCTCCAAAACAAAGTTCAAAATAGCAACATGGTCTAAATTCAACTCAAGGATGCTTTGTTTTCTCCAAAATTGCCTTGCCCATGTAGTTTTAGAAGCCCTTTTTTTCCATAGCCAACATCAATTAACAATTGCCTAAGTCACCAAGATTTAAGCAGCAAGAAGTTCCCAAATAACTAACTTCATCCATGTACTGCTTCCTCAACAACTCCTTAGAAGCAGAAAGTCAAAATACAGCAGGAGTGGTGCAAAAAAAACAGAGCAACGAAAACAATCAGACTTTGAGAGATGTGTCCAGCTCAGAGGAGGGGGTGGTTTTACGACACCCACAACCTGGGACAGCAGACCAATTAAAAACGTAGAATAAAGGGATTTGAAACCAAAGGGAACTGAGCAATGCTTTTCCACTGATACAAAGTTCTATCTAGAAAATAGGAGGGGGAGGGGGAAGGTGGTATTTTAAAACTCTGTCACAAGTATTTATGCAAAGTGTGTTACTGAACTACACGGGAGTTTTGCCTATTCCATAACCTGGACACCCAGAAAACAACGCAGGAAATTCCATATTCCACTGAGGGAGGATAAAACACTTCAGTATTCTCTCTCTTCCCCTTTCTCCCCTCTTCTGTAGGGGCAGCTGTGTGAAATTCCTCAAGTCAAAATCTTGGAGGAATTGTCAGGAAGAAACGGCAACTGATGGGAAAGGAGGTTGTGATCTCTTCTTTCATCAGCCTGCTGTCACATACAAAAATGTTTTCTCCATAAATACATAAAGCAGTGCAGACACTCCCTGGCAGAGCTGGCAGGCTCCAGCTCTGCCAGCAGCAATTCCCAGTGCCTGGGCCACCACAGTGAGCGAGTGTCACCACCGCCCCGGGAAAGCAGGTCCTGCAGGAACACTCGCCACAGAAAGCAGGATCTGCCAGCAGGGACTCGCTTCCATGGTCTGTCCCTTAGACTGATTTCCAAAGATAATGCTCTCACTCTTCATTCTTTAGACCACATGGGGAGACTATTTTCTGATAGGAACATAACAGCTTCCCTGTGTTTTGCCTTCCAGCAAACGGGTTTGTCTCCTGTACCACGAGCTGTGTTGTATTGGGGATGTAACAGCATCATCTGCGGTGTCTGATCAATCAGGCCTGGCTTTCTCCACTGGTCTAACTATGGAAAAGCTGAGAAGTGGGAGGCTTTTCTGCACTTTGCAAACAGAAAAGCTTGAGACAACTTTCACATGATCCATACCTCTAGAAAGTATTCCAAAAAGCAACATATGCCTGAGTAATTTCAGAAATATACTTCACAACACCTGCAGAATTAAAAGCAATTTTTGTCTTGCTTATGTATTTTTATCATTGATTACCTTCAAGATAAACACAAAGAAGTAAAAAGCTTTATTTCTTCATTCTATTTTGATAAAAATAATAAAATGTAATTTAAGCTCACTCAAGGAAAGAAGCTATTGAGAATGTTCAGTGGATGTATAAGTGACATGAGAACTGTAGTTAAAACTTCTCAATGCTTTCATATTTCAACAGTTACATTTATAAAATAACAGCAAGTTTTAGAAAAATATACCAGTGTTGCATTAAAAAAAATTTAAAAAAAATCAATAATAAGATAGTTGACTGAGTCCTTAAAAATGACAGGGGGCAATTTGAGAAAAAACTCACCCAACCCTACTAATTGATATTAAATAACCAAAGAGTTGTGGCAGCTTCTGGGCCTTGGAGTGTTATCAGCACTCTTCACAGGAAACCTTATTTTTTAATTTCCATCTAAATAATGGGTGCACTTCAGCAATACTTCTCCATTGCACGGAGCAAGAAATTGCCAGTGTTAATCCACAGTCTGACAGTCAAAGCCCTTGCTGGACAAAGTCGCTGCAAATGACACAGCCCTTGTGCCAGAGACCGGGGAAACGTACAAAATCAACAACAGAACGCAATACCATTTTCAGAAAAGTCAGAAATGAAACAAAGATTCTTCCAAACCCTGATCTCACAACTATGACATTTTGTTGATGGCAATGAGCATTATTTCAAGATCTAAAAAATATCGAAGAAAGATCAAGCAAGTGCTTTAGCTAGCACTCTTAAAATATCATGGTTTGTTTTTCTACTCACATTGTCACCTGTTACATATTTTAAAAATCTGTGTTTGTACATTCATTTGCATTTTACTCAATACAATATTTCACTGCCTCATTTCATGGCCTTGATATCTATGTCTACATATACAAAAATTAATATGCATTTTAAAAAACCCAAACAACATTCCCAGTTTGAATTTTTTGACCGTGTAACTTAGCCCATTATACTTGTCACTATTTACAGCATTATAAAAACATGCACATCAAAAAAAAACCACTGCTGGGGCTCACTCTAAAAAAATCCAAACCTTCAAATAGTTCTGAATTACTAATATTGCTATACAGTGTCTTAGGGTTTTTTTTCTACCTGTTTTTTTTAATCATAAAAAAATTTCAAAATGAAGGAATAAACAGAGATCGAGCCTGCTGGATGCAATATAAAAGCTGATTCCTGAGAAGAACTCGAGAGAAAAGGAATTTATTTGGGCTAGAAGCATTAACAGCAATTGAGACTTTCTGGATGACATCACTGGAAGCAGCATGTCATCTGTTCCAACTCACGCCATTCGCTCACAGAAAGCCAGTACTGTACAAGGCACCTCAGCATATTTATACTTTCCTTCTTGCTGACACTCCTGTCCCTCCCTCCCACCTGACACGGAACACGTGGGAAAGACAACACCAAAGAACCACCTGACAAATGGATTTCACCCAAACCACAGTGACCCTCACAGATGTGAGGCTGCATCGGAGGCTTTTCAGCATCCCCCTGCAACGGAAAGCAGAAAAGAATTCTCCACATTCTGTTCATACAGTGACCTTGGATAACTTGGATCTGTTCTTGTGGGACTTGGAGCTCTGCTCCCGGATGGATGTGAGATGAGGTAATGCCCTTCAGATGGGGCTGAGCAGTGAGACATTACAGGCAGAGCTCAATCCTTATGGCCCCAGTTCTAACCTTGTAATTACACTTAACTGAGTCAGTGGAATTTCTCAGCTGCCACTCATTTCTTAGCTTCTAGATTTCCAGAGTGCTGGTTCCATATGGACAATAAACTAATGGATTGTATTTCAAAACCATCTGACTGCAAGAAGCCCAGATTTGTGCTGTTCCTCCACACTGCACTGCAGGGTGAACTTGTGCTACACCTGCTGTCGGGGCAAGGCCTGGCCCTGACCGTCACCACGGCCAGAACATGGTCACCCAACTGCAGGGAAAGCTTGGAATTACCAAGGAATACTTCTTAAAAGTGCTTCAACAACAGAAACTGTCTGAAGCACAGGATAATCACGTTTTTAAATTGACTCCAGGGTCATTAAAATCAAGGAAGTTCATTTTACATCTTCAGAACTGAATAAAGTTGTAGAAAAAAATGTTCTATGTAGTTTAACCCGTGAAAAAGAAAACCTTGCATTTTCAAATCTCTAGAATAACTGTGGCACAATCAGTGCAAGTATTAATATAACACATGCCACAGCCAAACATCTGTTCAGTGAACCAGAGGGGCTTTGGTACCTTTCTCAATCTATTTACCCCACAAATACATCAGGCTAAGCTTCTAAAACATCATAAAACTGAACTCTCAGGAAGCAAAAAGTGACCAGGGCATAAGCTTGTGCCACATCAGTCAAGTATCCATAAACAACTTGCACAGCTCTACAGATATCCATAGATATACAGGCACACTGAGATAAGTTTCCTTTGCAGAGAGCAATACAAAACCCCACCAGCCAACAGGAGAGGGCTGGGCAGCGCAGACTGAGGTTTTAACCAGGCCCTGAGTTTTCAGTTCACTTCTGCAAGAGTTCCTTTTATTTAAAATGCGTTTGACTTCTTTCTAAAATATCCATGTCAAATTGAAAAAAAAAAAAAAAGAAAGAAAGAAATTCAAAGAGAAAACGGAATCATAGAAGTAATAACATTCCCCCTCACCTCTATCTTTCATAGGTCACTGCTAAGTTTTTGTCTATGAACCAAATTCTGCCCACAAACAAATTTTTAAATGAAAATTCAGAATGGATGTATGGCAACATCATAAATCACCAGTGCAGTATAAATAACACACATCCCCCATGAAAAGGCACATACTCATGCTTTCAATCCTTAATAATAATAGAATCCCCTGAAGCACACAGGACACCACCACAAAGCACATGCAACGAGGACAGTGCTGCATATGCTCCCTAACGTGCAGATGGTACCAAAGCAGATGTTAGGATGAAGATGAAAATTGAACCTCCTAAATTCACTCCTCCTTGTTCCTCTGCTGGGAGCACACACGCGCACCCCCAGCATACACATCACCAAAGAAAAGGCAATACCAAACACATTAACAGCATGTAAGTTATCTGCAGTTTCTCATACTGAGTGACCAGATGTTAACTAAGATCTGTGCAGAGGGAACCAACTTAAAGGTTTTACTTATTTGCTAGACAAACAGAGCCACGATTAAAATTCATACTTCTCCCCTTTGCTATAGTGAATTTTTTTTCAGCAGGACATCGGAATTCATAGTTCTTCATACGATGTGACTACTGAAATGCTGGAAGTTTTGCAGACAAACACTAAACATACTCGGACATAACCTTTCCCTAAAGCTCCCACAGAGCCGGGTGCTTGCAGGGGTGCAGTGCAGCCTTTTGCAGCCCCCAGGCTGCGCCTTGGAAGGCGGGACAGGCAGGCTCCGGGACATCCCTCCCCCCCGGCTCACACATGGCTCACCCGTGGATCACCTGTCTCACAGTGGATGCCCTGTCTCACCCCGTCTCCCCCCGGATGCTCTGGATGCCCCTGGATTCCCTGCCTTCCCCTGGATCCCCACCCCGTGTCCCGCGGTCCCCCCCGCGGTCCGCCCCCCCGGCCGTCCCTTCCCTCTGGCGCCACCTGCGGGCAGCGCCGGGTCCCGCACGGGTCACGGCAGCCCCTGCCACGGGTCACGGCCTGCGGTCCGGGAACACCCACGGGGGCAGCCCCCCCTTATCTCTCGTACGGCCCGAGCGCATAATAAATAAAACGCAACATAACAGCCACGAGACGGGCTGGCAGACTCCCTGCAAAGGCACTGCTGAAGGGCAAAGGAGTCCGGGCTGGCTTGGCGTTTTCCTTGAAGGAAAAATCCTAAAGCAGGCTGACACCCTTGTGGATGAGCAGAGGACTGTAATATGTCTACCGGGACTTAAGTAAAGCCTCTGACAGCATTTTCCACAACATTCTCCTGGAAAACCTGGCAGCCCATGGCTTGGACAGGGGCTGTTCACTGGGTGGAAAACACCTGAGGAGTGGTGGGGAATGGAGCTCCATCCAGCCCCAGCTGGATGGCACTGACAGGGCTCTGAAAGGAGCAGGTGTTTATTTAACCTTCATTTTGCTTTTTCATTGGCAGGGCTGTCCTGCAGCAACGAGACCAAAACCTTGCAGACATAAACTCACTCTTTCCAAAGCACAGGTGCACGTAAGTGAACTGCCATGCTCTGTGTTGTGAAAATACTCCTGTAGTTCCACGGTGTCAAACTAGTCCCACTCAGCCTCACTGGCCTGGCTAAGCATGGGAAAGCTGAGTTCTCTAACACAGCCCGGAGCACAGAGACACACCAGGGAATTAACCAGTCATTTTGCCCTTTCTTGAGCTGTGAGGCTGACAGATTCTGCTGATACAGACCACCTTCAAACCACTGACTGACCCTGAAGAACTAAAGTGGAAATTAAAACCCAACAGAGCCCTATTAGTCCAATTTCTTTATCAGCACCAAATACATTTTACTCCCATCTTACTGTTTGCGAAACTCTGTGTGCTCATCTGTGTGCACAAAAATACACACGTGTTCATGTGTGTTTATATACCTGGGGCATATTGGAACACTCTGATGTCATTAACAGAAATCGTCTGGTAAGAGAAAGTGAGAAGGACCAGAAGTATTTCAGAAATCTGCAGCAAATGGTTTACAAACAGATGCCTCTAAAGAAAGTCAGGTAAGGACTCTCTCAAATTTTCAGGGCTCTAGAATAAACACTTGGAAAGGGATACGATAAAACCAAGAAAGACTTGGGATACATTGTCAGTGTATTTACAGTCTCAGAGACTAGTTATTTAATATAGTATTATTTAGATTTACATTTGAAGTCCTCCTATTTTGCCTTTCAGAAATATAATAACCTATGGGACTGAAATAAGAAAGAACCTTTTTTTTTCCTGTTTAAACATTTATCAAGCAGTATAGGCAGGAGAAGCTTATACAACGTGCAGCCAGCTGAACATCAAAGCAAATCAGCAACTTGTATGGTTATCAAGAGAAAAACAACTTATCAGCTTAATGGGTAATTAAACTCAAGATTCCTTGACTCTGATATAGGCAGGATTTCTTCTTAAACACTGACTAAAAAAAATGTAAGGATCCAACAGTGTGTTTGGATCCTGCAGCTTGCCCCAATGGCATCCTGAACCACCTCTCAAGAATAACTCCTCTTGTTTTCAAGGCAAACATTGCAAAATACTGAAGTGTGGAAATATGAAACATCCACGTGCAAGAGTAACCAAACAACGGCATGAATGTGGACACACAGCCTTTTCCATACTTTGGGCAGTAAGATTAGTGCTGCCCAAAGTCAAATTAGCTAGTTCAGAAGCAAGAGTTTTCCAGGTGCCAACCTGTGACTGACATACACACATCCCAGTATTCCCCAAAATTCCCCACGCTCAGGACGGAGACAAGCAGCTTTTTAAACCGGAGCAGAGTTTATGCAGACCAGATGCAACCATAAAAATACAAACCACTTGAACCTTAATAAAATACACAGTAATGAAAACGTTGTAAAACAGATACTAAAACCATAAAATATTAACAAGCTTAATCAAAATGAACCAGGGTCAAAGCCACTAAGTCCAGCCATCATCTGCAGAAAGCCAACAAACGCCAGATGGATTTTGGTTTGGGGCAAGAGGAGGAAAAAAACCCAAACCTATACTGAACATCATAGCAAACTTACAAGCAATACACAGAGAAATTACTCAGCATTTAATATTTCACTGACTTGAAGAGTTACAGGTTTTTTTATTAAAATTCATTCAGTCACAATTCATAATCTATCCTGTAAGAGAGACATCTGGTATGTGTTAATAACATACAATCCGAGGGACAGTTGGCATTTCTCTCCCTTTCTTTAATGCTGTTTTCTGCAGAACTTTGCAAAACTCTTCTGAAACAAGTAACTCCACTTGACTGCAGATCTACAAAATCCTAAAACATTTTTTTAAGACAGGGATCCTTATAACGTGGTTGCATGTATGAGGTTACTTTATTTGTCATAAAAAGTAACATCTCTGTGAAAAAAAGTAATATGAAAATGAAGTAACACTCATTTTGAAAAATAAATATGTAAATGTGACAAAGCAGGAATATGCCTCCCACATTCCTCCTGAAAATGATCTGCCCCATCTGAGCATTTTATCTCAGTATTTTCCTTTTTATAGGAATGCGGTTCCCTGTTTACCAAACTTTCTGAACCACTTCAACCTTCAATTCCTTCAAGGCAAACACTACACTCCTCCACGTGGTTTGGTATTAGTATGATCCTGTGATTGCAAATACTGTGGTTTCAGAAAATGCAGTTCATCTTGGGCTCTACAGGGCAGTGTAATATTCAACTCTATGCTGATTTTGAAAGAAACAGAAGGATAATTTTTCATTTTTAGACTACTGAGGTTTAGGATTCACTTCTTTGGGCTGATTGTGCTGTGCTTGCTCAGACCCAGACAAGTTACCTGACCTTCATGCACTTGTGGGATCAAAATCTCTAATACTTTGCAGCCCAAATATTTAAAAAGCCTAAGAATCTACAAAGCAAACTTGAAAGCATTGGTTGACAATTCCTTTGTTTGCCCCCCTTTTTTTTTTTTCATAAGTCTTTGCAAGCATTTTCCTGAGCAGGGACATTTGATACTGTTTTTTCCTTCTGTAATAAAAGTGAAGATCTGTGGCTCAGTAACTGCAGCTTCAGGAAAAGCATAGAGCATCATGAGACAGACATGAAAATCACAAAGAACTGGCAAGAATTTCCTAGTGCAGGATTGAAGCGCGAGACTGCCAAGGGAACTGAACGATCATCTACAGCCAAGTTGCTCATACAGTTTTCTAAACGCAAACAGAATTGCATTCCAGATCATCACGTAACATGAACGAGGTGCGCAGATTTAGGCTACTTGGGCAGGGGGAAGAGAAAAAGTAAGGATTAATAGCACGAAGCACTGCCATGGATTTTCCAGGGAGACTGTGGGATCTCAGAGTTTTATGAACAGGTTCGACAGGCATCTGTTGGGAATGAAGGAAGTACAGTTTATCCTTTCTCCAGGCAAAGGAGGGGCCGGCAGAACATCTGGGGGGCTCTCTGAATCCTGCTTTCTGCGATGCCGCGCTCTGCAAGCGGAGGATGGAAAAACACTTTCTCAAGAACCCTCAGGCCCTGACACAGTGTTAAAACCTGTGCTCGGTAAAGGATTGCTGGGCACTGAAGCCTCAAAAGGTTCTTTAGCAGATACTGCTGTTCTCCAGCTCAGTGAACATTATTTCATGCATTGCTTGTGAAACCTCCAAACACCACCACTGCTGACAGATTTAAAATTTTCCTACTCTGAAATCCCTGGAAGCTACAATTTTTTTTCCCTTCTTTCTTTTCCTTACAGAGGAAATTCCTTTTTTCTCTTTAAGGATACACACAGAGAGACAAGAACGTATTTCAAAATTGCGCCTCAACACTGCCCTGATCTGTTGCCCACCAGACATCACCCTTTAAGTCTCCCCAAACAATTTTGTTACAGACAGGAAATGCTCTTTATAAACCCTGATTTTTAGTGACTGCTGTAAGTAGTTACATCTTGAACTGAGTGGATATACACTGTCACTTGACATTTAAGATATCAATCCTAATTTTATTTATGTACACGTGAATATGTAAGGGAAAATCCTCTCTGGGGAGAAAGAGGGATTATAACAAATGTGCCCAACACAGCAAAGTGAGGAGATGCACCCAGGAGAGGCACTTCCTCACTGGAATCCATGGAGCTGCATCCCATATAGCTTCCTTTGTTTTGTTAAGTAACTACTTCACAACTTGGTAGCAGACTACATAGCTGAAGCTCTATGAGACAGACACATCCTGAGCTGCAGAAAACTGAGGGATATCAGCGTTTTCATAACTTCATCCTGTGTTTCAACAATTCCCTGTGCACCCGAATTCAAAAACATCTTTGGTTTAACTGCAGAATATGTTTTGAAGGAAGAAAATTATGTTTTGCTTGTAACATTTTATGACACCGTGAATGTTGCCAAATTTTTACACTGAAGACAGGGGGGGAAAACCCTCCCAGTTCCCCTTCTGAACACCACTAATTCATTTCTGTATTTCTTATTATCATTGCACCTACCTTCCCCTCTATCACAGCTCTCCACTGAGCAGCCTACTTGGAGAACTAGACTGCATTTTTTTTTACATGCACTTTTACATTTATTTCCCGGGCTTTGCCAGCCAGTGGGTTTAATGAAATGATTTGCCATCTCGTATTTCAAAAGGTAGAGCCCATTATGCAGGAACCCATCCCACTTTCCGCGGTTCATCATTGACACCAAAGATGCCAAACACAAACAGCTTTCAAATCTGCAAACCTTTGGGAAATAGTTTTCTATCTGGGAATATTAAGAGACAATAGGCATCTTAGGGACTTTTTCCCACAGTATCCTTTTTCTATTAACATTTTCATCTGGACTGTGCCAACTAAAAGCCTTTTATTTCTTTCAAGTATGGAGCTGCTGCTGGCCACCTTTTTTTTTAAAAAAAAAAATAATTCCTACTTTGAAGTTTAAAATCAGCTTTTAGAAATCATGAATTTTTTTTTTATTAATTGTAATAAGTAAACTACTCGTGCAGAAGTATGTCCTACAATGCAGATGTGGGCATGTAAATCTGCAAGGGAATGTGCACTACCTCTTTATTGCAACTTAAAACATAGCTGCTGTAATTAAAATAATTACTAGTTCTTCCATAACGTTATTTGAATCTGTACTGGTTCCTTCCGAATATGAAAAATAGACAGTGACCTAATGACCACCTTCAAACAGTTTGATTAAATGGAGAAAACTTAAGGTAGCATCACCAAAATAACTTCTTTGAGAAAAGACCCTGTGACCAGGGAGGGAAAAAAGTTTCCTACAGTTATAAAAACTGTTTTTCAGCTGTGCTATTAAAAATATTCTGTTCCCAGACACAGATTAATTATGTTAGAATTAATATGAGGCAAATACTATCTTCAAAATAGTACTTGTAGAGCTACTATAACACGAACACAGAGAATTTGGTTTAATTGCTCCTTAAACCATTAACTTCATACAGCCAGTATAAAAATCTACAGCCTAAGCGATTTTGCTTTATGTAGGCAATGTTCCCATATGAGCCACAGACAGGAAACATTTATAAATCCTTCAGGACATCATTTTACAATGCTCTCACTTTTTGTTCATGACTGCACTGAGGTTATGCATTTAGTTTTGCTTTAAGCCATATTTCATTCATAGAGGCTCAGGAGTTGCTGGAGAAGAGATCCATCCCAGAAGCAGAGTCAACTGAAAAGCAGCTGTTCCTCCCAGCTCCCCCCCTGCAAACAGTTCTAAACACACAGAACCTGCCTCTGCACAGGGAAGCGGGGATGGGACAGAAGGGGAACCACGATGCTGGCACAGGTCAGTGCCATGGAATCAGCCAGAGCACCAGGAAAACCCCACTGACTGTCCACACCAGACAAACCTGCTCCTATCCACAGCTGCTTTGAAGGCAATCATTGCACTTTCAAGTTTCCCACCTCAACTTGGGTAGAAATGGGGGCTTATAAGACAGTGAGACAAGAGTGACCATTTAAAACATGCAACGCAAAATACGGCGTGCTCCTTCCACAGCCTTCCCTGAATCCTGGCACCACAGCTTGCTCCATGGATTATGCTCTAAACAAGCTCAAGTGGTGCTTTGCCAGTGGCAGACATCAGAAAGTCACCACAACAGGCTGCCTTAACCAGGTCTAAAAGAGACTGGGACAGGAAGGATCCTCTCATTTGCTGCCCCTTTTATAGTGGAATTGAGATACCTCAGTGTCTCTATTCCCAGGATAGCTGCCAAGTGAGGAATGATTATCACTGCTGTTCTACAAAACAGAGTGGCTATGAGGCTGTGTTTTAAAGGTATTTAGGTGCCTAAGGATGCAGACAGGCCCCTACTGCTATTTTAGCTCTTCACCTAATTAGCAGATTTAGTTGCAAATTCCAGCCTTGGGCAGCAGCGTTTGATAGCTGTGCTGTCAATGAAATCACAGCAATATCATTACAGCTGTCCCTCTGAGCTTTGTGTGCTCACACAGAACCTCAGTTCAATGGGAGAGGAGAAGGACAATATTCCAGAACAGCAGGGAATATGCTCAGAGTGAATATGTATGAACAACCTGCACCAAAATACATAACACAATTGGAATTATGCCAAGACAGGATATTAAATACCCTAATTTAGTTTAGTTGCCTGTCCTTAGATATATTAAACACCTTCTACTTCTGTAACATTATAGTTTCTCCTTTCATTTTGAACTAGTTCAGAATGCTCCAACCTTGGATAAGCAAAGATCTACATTTATATCATTCTCAGCTTTAACATTTGTTATTTAATCTTGTGTATTGTGTCTTTATCTGGAGTTAAAAATATTTTATTAATTCCATCAGGTTGCACATAAAGTATATTTATACAGCTACAAAATTCTGTTAAACTGGGCGATATTTGGCATTAAATGGGTTAGAAACATTTGCAAAACAGCTCCCAGCACCACTACTGCATGGAGAGGCTGTCAGCATGGCTAGGAACTCTCAAATACGTACCTTAAATAAACTTAGAAACATTAAAATTTCAAAATTCCCAAATCAATATGAAATACTGGAAAGCCAGCATTTATCCTTCTCTTTTTACAGGGGTGTGCATTCACAAATTGTATCAGATATATATGTGTGTCACTTCAAAAATAAAAAAATGATAGCAAGTTGTTTCCCACCGTAGTTTTCTTCACATCTTCTATAGAATTTAATTGTCCAGGGTATTATCCAAGGTAGGATCACTGGGACTAAATGCCAGCTGTGCCTAGTCTGTGGCAGAGGGATCAACTCTGCTCTCCCAGCTGACGTGGCAGAAGTGAACTGGCCTCAGCGTGCAGCTCTCTTGGTGCCATTTGCTCGCAGCGCTGTCCCCATCTCCCTTCCGCAGGACAAGCTCACAGCACAGGTCCCTGTGCTGCAAACTCTGATCCTTCTTTTATTTATTGTGCACCTCTGGATAAGCAGACACAAGGTCAGTGAGAGATCCTGAGACTCGGTTTTTTCTTTCTTCACCTTTTTTAAGCCTTATGGATGTTTAGCTTTTCAAGCCTGTTTCATGACCCACGTGCACTCTGGCTCATGGGTACATGTACACACAGACACACACTCTCCTTTGTCCTGTGGAAACAACTACCACAGCCTCTGGCCTCAGACCTCCTGGGTGCATCCAGCATTGCCATGAGACACAAATCTGCCTGCACACCACCTGCATCTGAGCTCAGAATAAGAAATAACCAGCTCCCTGTGCTCTGAGTCACTTCCACATGCATTTAGCTGACAATATTTTGTTCCCAGCAGACACAAAATCCAGCTGTGCTAGTTACCTGCTTGGCATGACCCTTCTCCTATCACCTGCAAATCAGCAGAGCTAAGCTGAGTTGGCTCTAACCTCTGTTTTCTGAACAGGCCACAGTCCTGATCAAAGTCGGTCTGTACAAGGGCCAGCGTTACTCCTTTTGACTGGAGTCACTCCAGTAATAGCAGGGATGCTCTTTGTAGGATCAAGTGAAGTCTTCCTGGCTCTAAGACAGCAGAACACTCAAATACAGAGCATCCTGATTTACTGCTAGATTAGTTTGTGAACTGACAGTGCTGACACAGCCAAAGAAATTAAAAATCATCTTTAACAGGAGCACTTAGAATGTGGCAGAGAATCACCTCTAAAAAATGAAGCACGGGCCAGCCTAAGTCTGTGCAATCTCCCGTAGAGCTGTCAGATTTTTTCTTTCTGCTTCATGATTTACAACATCACAAACTGTGCAGCAGACATAGTAACAGCAGAGTTTGATGTTGAATGATTTTTCTGACTCCTCTTATCTCCTCTAGTACTGAAAAGGCCATGTCTGCCTGTCATGCAGCACTTTTCCCTCCCCCAGAATCTCCAGAAACCAGCCTGAACATACCCTCTGAAGTGGGAGAACAGTGTGCAGGCCAACAGTAACCAGCTCCTTTAACAATTCTCCAGTGAAACAGAACTGCTACAGCCTCCACAGTGCAGAGGAAGGGATGGGAACTTTTGGATTTGGAGAACTTCCTCCTGTATTTACTTTTTCGACATTAAGTTTCTGCAGGCAGCCACCTCAACTGGGGCCAAGGTAGCGCCTTCTTTCAGAGCCTTGGGCATGTGAATGAATGACCACAGACACCTTGTAACGTTGCTTTTTAGGAGCAGTACAGGGAGGAAAATCTTTCTGATTATGGATTTTTTGAGGATAGCAAAGACATCTTATACTTGGTAACCTTTTAACTTTTGATAGGAATTAAAATGCACTGCATTTGATCACAAGAGCCACCTACTTACTATGAACTACAGAAAGTACCTCAGCTCCTAAAACCAGCTGATGATGGTAGACACACCTGCTTCATTTGTTCACAAGACATTGCTCGTTGCTGAATATTACATTTTGCTGGAGGGCTGCAGCTGGCAGAGGTAAAAGCGCCTGTTTGCTTTGACCAAGGACTGCAATTTGGGTCAGGTGGACACCTCTGGGAGAAGGTAGAAGGTGCTTTTCAGCGAGTTGCACAGACTGACAGGGATGGAAGGCTGCAGGGCGCAGGAGGCAGGCCAGCATGCAGCCAGCCCACAGCACCAAAAGAAAGGCTTTCCCCTGAGCACCCCGCATGGCCACAGCAAAATCATAACCATCCAGAAAGCCAGGGAAAGTTCCTGAATGAAGAACAAGTCTGAGGTAGGAGACTTGTCCTTGACTGACACTTCAAACGAAGTAGAAATTTGTTTTCAAACTGTTTGTTTTTATCCAGTTTCCACCAGGAGACCCCTGCAGTCTTGTGGGTTTGTATGGAGAAAACCTCACGGTTTTTATGTTGTCTCCAAATAATACTGAATCTGGGATGCAGTTTGCAAGCTGCCCTGCCTTTTCTGGGAGCACATTTTAGAAAGAAGGTGCAGGAAGATGCACGGCACAGCTTGGGCTGGCCCGAGTTCTCCTCGACGCCCCCTCAGGACGAGATGGAGGCCCAGGAGCTGCTCTGGCAAAATCCTTGGTTAAAAATTCTGATAATCCAAAAGACTGTATGGAAAGGCAAAGGAACTGGTGTTTCTTAGCGCTCTTTCTCAATAGAGATCAGATACCTCCTTTGTGCTTGTGTTGAGGAAGGCCCTTTCGGAAGTTTTAACAACTGTAAGGCAAGGCAGGTAATGCACTTGCTGTAATCATGAACATAACCTTTGATTTTGACATCTGTTATTTTAAGGTAGGCACAGTTTTTGTGACTACAATGTGCATCCTACTATACATGACAACAATCTGAGTCTACAATTTCATTCACATTAAACCTATAAATTTATGCTACAGCAAATTTTAATAGATCTTCTGCCATTACACAATATAGTTCCTTTGATTTTTATTTTAAAATCATATCCTGCTTTTCCAGGAGTTAGTCTGGCGTGCTTTGCAACACCACAGTTCGGAAGATGTTATCACAGATGTTGCCATTTTTTACTGATTAAGTATCACAGGAGTTTATACAATACATGTTCTGAGAGAGCAGTCACAGATCACTATAATTTATCTAGGAAAATATTTTTATTCTATTCACTTAGGTCTCTATCAAGATACAGTGGTTCTGGTAATTGCTGAATTCTGTGTGGTTCCCTGGCCCATCAAGACACAGCTCATGGTAACTTTTCCACAGGTGAGACAGAAAGATGTCAAAATACAAAGTTCACAGCACCAGACTGAACAAAGAACATCAAGGAGGCCTCTCTCACATTCCTTCTCCTCCAGCAGTGACGCTGCAGCTTTTGCCCTTTGCTAACACCCTCAACTAGCCCAAGACTCGCCACCACTGGCCATGGGCAAGCACACGGCTGGGGGTTTCAGCTGACAAACAGAACAAAAGGCTTGGAGTTCACTCCAGACGCAGTAAAAATAGGGAGCTTAAGTTTGATAAGAGAATGAGTTTAAAGGTTTCAGGAGCAGAGAAAGAATGTAAGCAAAGAGACAGGAATGAGACAAGGAAACGATTATGAATGTGCTGAAAAAGAAAATAAAAAGTTCCTCAGGAAGGGGAAGATTATACAAGAGTGAAGGGGGAGGAAGCAAGGGAACACACTGGCAAAGACTTCTGCAAGAGCACACAAAAGAAAAAATAGGGTAAGTTTACAGCTTTCCTACTAAAATGAACATTCTGTTCCCTCTATTATTAACTTTTCTCACTGTCTGCAAGAAAATGAATCTTCAAGTTCTTTTAGCCTGCCAGTATGACAGAGCAGATGCAAGAGAATCCCTCAACAAGTGACAGGATCAACATCACAGCTACTGTTGTAGTAACTTACAACCAGATCTTATCAACAGCCTGAAAAACTCCATCAGATGCATTTACCAAGCCTTTCTTCAGATTTGTTAAAGGCCAAGAAAATGAAAACCAGCACCTGTCCTAGAAAGGCAGAACCTACAAACAGCAGCAGCAGCCCAGTAATGTGCATGTGGCTGAGTAAATGATCAGAGACTGAGAAAAAGCAGATCATCTTCAATTTACCAGTTCACTGCTCTCCAGTGAAGGTGTCAACACTCTTGACATGTTCATTAAGCCAAGGACCAGTCCTGCAATCTATTAGCTACATCCCTTCAAATTTACCTTGCTGAAATGTGCAATTACTGTGTGCTGGTGTTACATTATTTGTTCTGTAGTCACAAAAGCCAATCCATTTCTGTGTGCTAGTTAGCTAGCCTGGGAATCTTTGTATATGTTGATCACCTAATGCTAAGCAAGTGAGTTACTGACACTTAGAGGCATCACAAAAGACTCTTGTAACTCAAAAACTCTGTTGCTGTAGCTACTTTAAAACAGCTGACCTTAATGCAAGCAATTACATGAGTCCAAAAGAAAACACAGTCAGAGAAGGCTAGCTGGAAATTTCAGCCATCTTTTAACCTTCTCACAATTCTTGCCATTACTATAACTCTTCAGGAAATACACCATCAAAATCAGGCAATTGCTAACAGATGTGTGGTGTATTTTAAGCCTTTGTCAAAACGCTGGTTACTGAGCTAGAATCCCAAATAGACCAAACTCCCTGAGCTTGGGGGAGGGGGCACAGCGCTCCCTGATTAACTCAGCTCAAGTAATAGAAAGCCACATATTATCAACTTCATTATCCACGGGATCCCTTCTGCATCAAGACAGCACCCATCCTGCCTTTGGAAGCTGTTTTTGGTGTTCCCTCAGGATAAGAACACCACCGTTACCCTTGCTGATGAAGTCAGCATACAATCCCCTCAGCGCTGCCAGGAACCCTCCCAGCCAGGACAAATCCACATCCACACCACAGGAGGGATGTGAGTCCAAACTCAGTCACAGCTGGCAGGACAGTTTGGAACAAGGGGGATGTCTGCGCTTCAAGGCTGAATACACAGCACCGAGCTGGCTCCTCCAACTGCCGCCAATTCCAACCCCACGGAAAACAGGCACTCCTGAGGGTGAAACGTCCACACCTTCACTTCATCTTATCAGCACACATACGTAGATTTCAAGGACAAGAAAAAAATCTGCATTTTACATTGATGTTATTCTTTCAGCTGGGAAAAATGGCTAAGTATAAACCAGGAAAAAGATGAGAATACAGAGGAAAAGAGAAAATATTGGGTTTGTATTATATAATGTAAGCAAAAGCAATTTCATTGAGATTAACATCTTCTTAAAGCATCCAAGTGGAAGTATAACTGAGAGCCAGAACCTAAAAATTACCAGAGTAGGATTCACCTCATTCCTTGGATCAGCCAAAAAGCTAGGCATATAAACTCTGTTATAGTTTGGCATCTGTTCCAAGCAAGTCATTCCACCCTTCTGCAGCCAGCCCTTCCAGAGGCAGCCTCATTCTGCCTGTGGAGGGCACCTGCTTTAGGATGGCACAGGTCACCGTGCCCAGCTGCACAGGGAAGCACTCGACCTTCAGAGCCTAAAACCTCACAGCAGGAATCTGGGGGCTGCTGTTCCTGGGACAGTTTATCATCATTACCCTGATTGCTCAAGGACACACCAAAACCTACAGCCAGTCTGAGACACCTAAGGTGGCCAGAGTCCAAAATCACACTTGTTGAACACCAGACCCACCCTTTCTTGAAAAACTGTATATTAAAACCTATGGAAAAGAGATTTTTACTACTATTGCTTTTTACAGAGCTCTAGGAATATGAAACACTGAGCACTTTTTGTAACAAAGTGGGAGTAAAGTTTAATCAATTTATGTATGCTTTATCCTGGTTTAACATTAAAAATATTTTGTCTTTTTCATCTACTTTAAAAATGAAGAAAAGGTATATGAGGGTCTGAAAAACAACCTCTGAATATATTCTAGGATGATTATCAAGTTTGCTTGGTTTGTTGTTCAGGCACATAATTTTAGAAAGGGACATTCATGGAAAAAAATCATCAAGGAGAAGAACACCACTAAAAAAGTTCTGAGAAAAATGCAGTTTGTGAAAAAGCGGCTATATGTCTTCTTTACAAGGCAAATAAACCACAAGAAAGACAGAATTTTTATATTACATTAAATTTTATATTACACTGCATGAGAAATAGTTCTGTTAAATGAGGCATTAAGAAAAAGAAAAAAGAGATAATACTTCATTGTCGTGCCTTCAAAAGCTGATGCATTATCAGGGAAAAGGGCGCAAACATGAATTTCATAGCAAAAAAAAAAGGAAAATAACGCCCCTCCTCGGGCCTGTCCAGGCCAGCAGAGAGTCTGGGGACAGGAGGGAACCTGAACGCCAGTGACGCATCCTGCCACAAGCGCTTGGCAAACGCCAGCCGGCACCCTGGCACTGCACCCTGCCATGTATTTGTGTACAACTCAGATAAGAACTCCTAGCCAGCATACCCATCTGCCACAGGAGGGAAAATAATCCCACAGAAATAAAACAAGCAAAATATGCTTGCAAAGCTATAACACATTTGAGGTTCTGCGACTATGAACATTTAAAGGTTTATGAACGTTTAACCTAAAAATAATTTTTCGTTATGCTTTATCAAGTAAGACTAAATATTTAATGAGCTTTTTTTGCACAAAATCGTATCTTAAGTCTACCTGAACAGCAGAGCAAATGATACAAAGTTTAAGGTACTTTAAAATAAAGATATGTTTAAAACAGTTATTCAAAAAGAAAAGCATCCCTAATACTGAAAATTCAGAACTTGAAACAGCCTGGTATGTATAATAATTTAATCCTGATCTAGCAGATCAAAACCTATTGCCACAAAATTTATCTGTGGTGATAAACCTTCGGCTACAAAGTCAAAGTTGTTCTTGGTCACTGGGGTAGAGTGAAAGGCAACATGAAAGGCCTGGGCAACCCGCTCACAACAGCCTGAGAACGAAGCCTTGTGCACACCTTCCCTGCCCTGTGCTGAACATACTGGTTGCTCTCAACTTCGACCTCGACTGCTGAAATTCAAACAATACACCACCAGTGCTTACAAATCCTGTCAGACTACTCAAATGCAAGTTGGGGAGTCAGTACCTGAATTCAAGCTCTAAATCAAAACATTCTGGTTACAGAGAACACACCTGAGTTGGCAGTAAGCAGTCAGATCTCACCTATGAAAACTACTGTGAGCCCAAATAAAGATGTCACTTCTTCTTCCAAGGGACAATGAACTTGTACTCAATTTAGAGGTGAAAAATATATACCAAAAGAAATTCATATTTGGTATATAAAGCTGTATATACATACAAGCTATGTATCTTGTAAAATTAAACCTCTAAATCCAATTCTTAAATATTGATCTTATACAAGAAGAGCTTAACAGTTTATACTAAAATGATACTCCATCTGAATGAAACCCTAGGTAAACATTTGTATTATTATAAATCATGAAAAATACATGCCCTGTATTAACTTTGTACAAACTACTGAAATATTTGCAGGATAATGAGTTCTTTTCAGTGCAAACCACTGAAATGCAGCAGATTAATTCCTTCCTTTTGGATGCTATACCATACAGAACAGGAGTTGTGGAATACATTTTCACCCTTCTTCAACTCGCTAAGAATCTCTCATTGCCACTTGCAGTCATTCTCCAGCACAGTTAATTAGGAAGTGCTAGCTTACATTTCACCTCTTGTTAATTAAAGAAAATAAATGTTATTTCCGAGGCAGGTCAACATGAAAGAAATTAAGACCTCAAAGTTCTCAGCTATTACAGTTTAACCTGCCAAGCAAAATCACTCTGCAGTGCCAGAAAAACCCTTCTGATATCCATTTGATACTCCCTGACAAACTATGACATCTCCATGTCATGAATAAACCATGGGAAGGCTAATGGAACCAGGATCCACATGGATCCAAGGTATCAGCAGAACTCCGCTCTGAGCTGCTACTGTTCCACAAGCTGCAGAAATCTGAATGAAAATCTTTGAGGGAGTTGAATCCTTGCAGCCATCAGATACCTCTGCGAAACGAATCACCGCAACTGGCTTTTAATGAAGAGTCTTGGGAAAGGAAGAAGATCTGAACTACCTGTATGTGGGAATTAGCTGTTACTGTCCTGCATTTCCTACAGGTTACCATCTGGAAGAAAAAAACCTTCAATTAAATAATTAATTAAATAATGTAATTTTTGCAGGTATTAGGCTGTTCTTTATCTGAACTGCAGGTAAAACACGTCACCATCTCCTCACACTGTATTTTCAGTGTGAAGACGACATAATAAATTACTTAAAATGTGATATAGGGAAGAGTGAAAGGGCAATCCAGAAAAGAGTCAATATCAAAGTACTGCAAGATAGCATCTAACTGAAAAGGTAATTTACCTGGCCTATTTAATTACTGGGTTCCAGCACTGGTGCCAGCTCATGATGTTAAAACCATCTGTACATTAAAAAGCACGTTCAACACCTAGAGCATGCTGAAGAGCAGTGTACACAACACAGCAGAGCGCTACACTCCTACTTAAAAACAAACCAACCAATCCCATTCCTCTCTGCAATCTCTACGGAGCCAAAGTGGGAGCCTGCAGCAGGAGTCACGTGCTTCGTGTTCATCCACGGCAGGAAAAGCCAAACCAAAGGAGTGCACCCTGGCTGTGGCGTGTCCTCCTGAGAGACTGGCAAGAGCTCTGCAGAGATGAAAACTGGGTTCATTTGCAAGGCCCACAGGAAGCTTTGCTCTAAAGAGGAGGGCTCATGGTGGTGGTGTGTGTGTAGGAGCCTTGCCTCCTTGCTTCTAGTTAATGTGGATAAATTGTTCAGACTTCAGTTCCCTATAGAGAAATACAACCTCTGTAAATTGCTATGGAGGTCAATGAGAACAGGGTAAATGCTTAAGTGTTGGATATATAATTTACATCAGCCTGGAGCGACTCTAACATGAATTTTCAACCTTTTCAACATCTTTGTTTAATGTTTATTCAAATGCTGCAGTTGTGAGAAAATAGTTATCACTTGAGTCTTTGACAACAATTTCTGCCTTCAAATACATCTACTGCTTTTTTCCCCAACCATCTATGGCAAGATTTAGGAGAACTGGACTTTAACTTCAGTTTTTCAAGTTAAATGGCATCACCTTTCCTTGCAAATCATCAACAAATCCCAAGATGCTTCAGGCTGAAAAAGACAAAAAAGTAAAACTATAAATAGTGACTATTTCCTCACAATTTGGGGATATGTTTTTTGTGCAATTAATTAACTGTTGTTGTTAACATTTACTGAATTAAGCTGAAACATACACAATCTGCAAAGTTCAGTCTCTGGGCTACATCTGGTACCAAAACGCTGCTAAAATAAAGCAGATTTGTTCAGGTTAGCCAGGAATGCATTCTCAATGGATTCCAGTAACAAGGTTGCATTGGTAGTGAAATGATAGGTATCTGTGATGATGAATTTTGACCCAAATGTCGACATGACGATACTGATCCCCCTCCCCAGTCACTGAAACACCACACAATTGTCTTTAGAAAGATCACATCTTATACAGCTTTCCTGCAATTCCTAAACTCAACATTCGGAATCAGTCACTGCTACAGAAATGCTTGGAAAAGCACTGCAGGTACCAAGGGGCATCAGAAGGTGGCCAAGAGCGCCGCACTGCCAACAGATGTGGCAGAGGAAGGCACAGGCAGCCTGAGGTGCTGAGCAATGCTGTGGAGCAGGGCCATGCCACACTCGGTATCTGCATGTGCTCTAAGGGCAAAACAAGGACCAGTTTGAGAGAGACTGTCTCCTTGTTAAGGGCATGTCACAGGACCTTTGAGTTGGAAGGGACCTCTTGAGATCCCCTGCTCAAGCAGGATCACCTAGAGCAGGCTACCCTTGACTCTCCACAACCTCTCTGGGCAGCCTGTTTTGGTTTTTGATCACCCTCACAAGAACTCTTTTCTTGTGTTTAGATGGAATTTCATGCATTTCATTCTGTGCCTGTTGCTTTATCTGTCACTGGACACCACCAAGAAGAGCCTGGCTGCTTTCACTTCCATCTCCTCTCAGATATTTAGACACTTTGATAAGACCAGAGCCCCTTGACCTCCAAACCTTCTTCAGGCTGCAGAGCCCCAATTCTCAACTTCTGTCCACAAGAAAGCCGCTCCAGTGCCTTAGTGACCTTCATAGCCCCTCACTGGATTCATGCCAGCAGATCCAAGCCTCTCCTGTACTTGAAATCCCCAAGACAGGGCTCAGGTCCTTCGATGTGCTCCCACCAGGGCTCAGGAGAGAGCAAAGATCCCTCCCTCAGCCTGCTGTCCATGCTCGTCCCAACACAGTCCAAGTTGCTGTTGGCCTTTTCTACCGTGACTGCGTGTTCCTGGCTCGTGTTCAGCTTGGTGACCACCAGCCTGTCCCTGCGGAGCTGCTTTCCAGCGTGTACTGCTCCATGCGAGGGCTCCTCCCCAGGCACAGGATTTTTTTATTTCCCCTCACAGAGAGCTGAAGTTCCTCTCTGCCCATTTCTCTAACATACCCAGGACCCTCAGAGTGCTGGCACAACCACAACCTGAAAAATCTGTCTCTACTACAGGAATCTTAACATACCGACCAAACCCAAAGCATTTCTACATCAAATCCGCTTCCCAACTCTCCCCCATAAAAGACTGCACGTGAACAACAGTGGTTTTTTTCCTGGTACTTCTCTACATGTAGTTATATTAAGTTAGGAGCTGCTATTGCACTGCATGACAATAAGATGATATATAGTAAAACAGAATAAAAAGATCAGTGTAAAGTTTAGAGAAGAGCAATTCCATTGACAGATCTGTTAAAAAATAAAACAAACCAAAAATCATCCCAGCTTAAAACACAAGACAAAGAAACATTTTTCTCTGGAAAATTTATATTGATTTTAAATGAGCCCTAAGGTAGCCAATATACCAATTACTTCTAACAGTGATGAAAAGAAATACCACCCTTGCACCTGAGAGGTTTTTGACTATTCTAGAGGGATTTTCCCAAATGTGGAATTAAGGCCACAAACAGATTCAGAGTAATTTAAAGACTAAAAAATCGAAACATATAAAAGATACCTTGGAAAATACCCTCAGGGATGCTGCCAGGTGAGATTCTGATAGTGCCTCTGCAAGGACAACACACCCAATATAACCTCTGAGAAACAAGAAATTCTGCCGTGCCAGACTTTGATTAAGGACAAAGTCTGAAATCGGGAATCTTTGTTCTATATGCAAGAAGGCTGCAGCAAATTATATTCATGCATCTGAAGTACCAGAAGCGTTCTTTCACACATGGAAAAATACTGTCTGTCGAGGACAAAAGAAAAGTATGGATCCAAAATCTGGGTGCCAGACATGCTGTAAAACCGCACAAAAATATGGAAGGGTGGGGGGGGGGAAACCAAACCCAACCCAAAACAAAAAACCCAACCCACACAGTGACCAGCTGCAACAAGCCAGCAAATACCTCAAGGAGAAGCAACAGCTGGAAGTAGTCAATTCCAGAACCTGCTGCAGACAGAAGCAGAGACCCTAAAAATGTAACAGGCCTAGTATGGAAGTGACAAGAAAATATGCTTTACAAAAATCAGCACATGGAATGGGATTGTTTTTCAGTATGAAGAGAACCAAAGTAATAAGTGATTTTTAATCTTTTTTTGTTTTCACAAGTATTTGAGATGTTCCAACCATCTCTTCCCCCTCGTCCCTCACATCCCAACATTGTGATGATGTAAGTTAAGGAAATAAAAGTTTCTTCAATATTCTATGCTATAAGTCTTTTTACTCTAATTTTGTGGCAGGTGTTTGTGTGATCTTATCTAAACAAATTAGAATTATGTAATTAATCAACACAGTATCTACAGAAAAAATATTTCTTCCATCATAAAATAGTAACTTATCCCACAGCTGTAAAGATGTGCTTTTGCTCTGCTTGGTCTGTGTCTGGTTAGGAAGACCTGATAACTCCCTGCAGCACATTTGGACACGTTATTCACTCTGGATCAAAATTATAATCCCAGCTTTCCCATGCAGTAGTAAAATACCATCGATAGGCTTTTCAATTACTGTTTATATGATAGGACTCATTAAGTGCTGTTTGAGTGCCATTCTTCCATACACATAAAGGGGGAATAGTGACTCCATTCCCAATTGAGTGACAGCTACTTAAAGGAGGGGGGCAGGTACAGCCCCTAATTCAGTGGCACTGCACCTGCCCGCTTTAGACCTGAGCCTGACCCAAAACACCACACTGGAAGAGAACAAATGTGTTCTTTGAAAGCAGCTTTACTAAAAACAGTGAATGTGTTGAAGATGAAATAAGAACCGCTAGCTACGATAATAATACTAAGATAGCTTCTCACAGTGTTTTTTAATTGAGGTTTATAAATCATTAAAATACATTCACTGTACATATGTACATAATGCCAACATCCAGCATATCCACTTGAGTTCATTTTTAGCCACGGACAATGGAAAGGTTCAACAAAGTAAAGAGGCTTGATGGTGGTCTAAGCTCAGATGAGGCTCCCCCAGGCTTTGCTGATACTGTGAGTTACCAGAGGACACTTCAGCTCTCACCACTCCCCAGAGCTCTGGCACTCGCCCCATCCAGGGCAACCCAGAGACACCGCGGCTCCTGCAGTTCCAGGGGCTCAGGCAGACACTGTGCAAGTCCATCTGCAGGCTACACAGAAGCCTCCTGTTACAGACAGCCCCTGAGCTGGGATGACATCAACCACAAACACGAAACCTCTGCTCTGCAGCATGAAGAACAACAGACCTACCAGTTACCGAAAGGGGAGAAAACTGCACAGTCCAAAGCAATTTTCACATCATTTAACAACATAATAAACCAAAAGAATCTTCTTTTTCAGATGCGTTTATGGCAGTGACAATGATCACTACTACGCATACAGTTTGATGGCAATTAGCTCAAAGATGCTTTAAAAAACAGTTGTTCAGTTAAAGAATATAAACCTGTGGCCACTGAGGTGCACTGAGTGCACAAGCACATAGAGAGCTTTGCTCTGAGTGCCCGTGTACCTATTGCAGAGAGGGCACCCACCGGTGTCGTCTGACCCCAGATTAGACAAAGATTGTAATTTACCTTAATGGGAATCCTTCCACCACAGAAGTTTTGAGATACTGCTCTAATTCGAGAAAGTATAATGGGACATTTCACTGCCTGAAGAGAGACAACCTTTCAGACGCCCTCTCCTCTCCTCTCCAGCATGTTTGCACAGAGGATTTCTCAGTGAGCCAGAAGTTACATGGGATCTGAAAGCCATTACAACTTCTCTAATTTTCCTGTCTATCTGCCTCTGTTAACTCCCCTTATTGCTTCAGTCACAGTGAATTCAGGACGTAATACAAAATTTACCAACTCTTTCAATGAGTCTTAGCAAGTCCACTTCTTAGGAAAAAAAAAAAAAACAAAAAGCCAGGGGCAGGGGGAGAGCAAATTTTGCATCAGGTCCTTTGGGTTCCACACAGATTCAGATATGAGCAGACACAACAGCCCTGTGCTTTGTAACTGCCTTTATAACCTCTTTGCTGCAGCACTAAGTGATTACATGCATTTACTTGGCCTGTTATTTCTGTAATTTTCAAACAAAATCTGCCTTTGCCTACGAGCACAGAGCCTGCCTTTATATACAAGTCTCTTAAATGAGGATTCTGTTAAAAGGAATTAATCTCTTTGCACTTCTAGAAGAAGAAAAGAAATCTGCCTTCAGGAAGGGCGAAGGGAAAGGTGGCAAACTGAGTAGATCCCTGGCAAAGACGTACTATGGTTCTTTACTGTTACAGTGAGGAAAAAAATAGCTTTGTTTATGCAGTAGACTGAGAAGCACAGAAAATAATTAGAGCAGATGCTGAGAGAAAACAACACACATTCGTACAGCTGCTGCGAGTCTTCCGAGGAGCGGTCAGAGAGCACAAGGATCAACCAGTTAAACAGAAAGGCAGAAAAGGAAACACAGGCACCTGGGGACCGATCCTGGAAAGCAAAGAGACAGAGGCACCTCACCACACACACGAGGAAAAGAGATGGCAAAGGATGCAGAAGAGGCACTCAGGAAATTACACCAGGTAAGCAGAGGTCCTGTGCCAGATTTTCATGCAGGACGACACATAAGCTTTGATGCTGCTTGCTGCCTCATACGCAAGTTCTACAGATTATTTTTAGGGAAACTGAGACAATTCTCACCTGCATTTGTTTATTTCAGAGTAATATTAAATGATCAACTGCCTGCTTCTGTCAGCATACGACATGCCACACGACTGAAAGACATCCATTTGGAAAGGACAGCTTTTCAACATCATTAAAATAACACATGGGGGATGGGGGAAGAGGGCACTTACACTGACAACTGCAACTGAGCAAAATGTGAAGCAAATAAACCATTTGGCTGCAACTACAGAAAGCCATTTAGCCACTGGAATTCCATGCTGATTTTCTGCTTTCTTGGACAAGAGGGGCATGAAAACCTGCTACTGACATAGCAAACACAAAAGAGCATCTGTCAAAATACTGCTCTCTGATCTTAAACTGGCAGGGTTGCAGAGAACAACTCTGCTTTTAACTAAAGAATGAGAAAAAAAAAAATCACCAGTTTCCTCGGTTCTTAGCAGCACATGTTAATGTTTCTGAGCCACGTCCCTGCATAAAATGGAGCAAAGAAAATCTAACTGTGGTGCAGCTTCTCTGGGCCAGTATCAGCAGTTTTGAGTGGTCATGTGAATATCCACCCTCTTCACGTCTCAGCTGAAAAGAGACAAGTCCCAAGCAATTACCTTACTAAGCACAGGGCAGGACCAAGGGATAGACAGTAAATGAGGCAACATTAGTCATTTAGTTCGAGTAGGACACACAGGAATGTTTGTGTTGAGAATATTTAACATTCATGACCAATATTAGCATAAGACTTAATGAGTACTTTAGCCAATTTTAAGACTTTAAATGGAAAAAAATGTTACAAACTATGCAATGATTTCCAGTAGTTTCCAGCATTGTTGCTGCATAAAATAAACCCAGCATCTTGGAGACTATACCTGGTTTTAAACTCTCCAGATAAAAACTTTTGCATAAAATGCAGGCCAACCCAAATACCAGTGAAATTACTGCTTCAGTTCATCAGTGTTTTCATCATCACAACAGTGATTTTACAAACATATTCAGAAAACTAATGTAAGTGGTCACAAACATCAAAGTAAATTCTCAGGTTTTATTTAGGTAGATGTTGGCTGATTCTCCATGTCATAGTCACCAAGCTGTAACTGGGAATACCTGTGACAAAGGCCACACTGAATCCCCTGCTGACTGAGCCTTCTCTATAGGGGAAGACACATAATACTACATCATGTGTAATCTGTGTATATGGTGGTACGTGTCTGTTTATAACAAGCAATATAAAAAGGATTAAGTAGGATTTGTGATAAGGATTTGTGCATGATTTGTTCTAGTTTAGCACTTTGGAAACGCTATGACATCATAGTTAATTCCAAACCTCTTGATGTAGTTAACCTGATTTATAAGAGTATCACATTCCCACTGGGGTACAAGAGAAACAGAACACTGAACCTCACCGCTCACACCCTTCCCAAAGGCACCATCCAGGATTTCACTAGAGATTTTAAGCTGTAATAACACAAAATCCCAGCCATTAAAAACCTTCACACACGAACGTATCCACTTACTGTTTCAACAAAACGCCTCTACCAGCGGAGCTGCAGCTCCCCTGAACGCCACCATTCCTTGTTTCTCCCTGTCCCCACAGAGCTAGTAAGAGATATTAGAACTGAATATAAGGGAGATCACCTCTTATTAACAGATTGCATTAATTACCTTACTAATGATATTAATAATTGCACAAAACAAGGAGCACTTGAGCCTGCAGGACGGAATCAAACGTTCATTGTGCCAATGCAGCCAACTCAGACACATTGCTGCCAGAGTAGGAACCTCAGCTGGAATTTCTTCAGAGCCATTGGTGCAATTGCCTGCAATTCACAGTTCACTGTATCCTGTACATTCAACTATTCCTCCACAGAAGCTTCTACCATTGACTGCAGCCTCTGTTTAAATAAACAAAATTTCCTTCCCTCAATTTGTGCCTCAGCAGAACAGCTGTCATGGCAAACATGCTGTCTAAGCACAGTACAAATTCCAGTGAACCCCTGCACAACTGTCGAGCAGGTACACAGCAGCAGAACTGTTATCAGTCAACCTTTAAATAAGATCTGAAATGGAAAGGATTATAAAAAAAAAAAAAAACAAACGAGCCACCAAACATCTCACTTTGTTCAGCCACAGCATCCAGCATAGAAAGAATATGACACACCAACTCTACTCATAGCTGAAACAGAAAAAAATACACTCAATTCAGTGCCTGAGTTCTCCATGTCCCAGCACAGCTTCACTGCTGCTGCCTTCCCTCTACACCAGGATGAGAGCAGGGAAAGCTGAGAATTGAGATGGCTGCAACTGTAAGGCCTAGAATTGCAATCCCTCACTCTCTTAGGCGTGAGCAAAGCCCTATGATCTTGCACAGTACTTATTTCTTGGGTTGCACCCCACACTTCATGTAAGAGTCAGATTATTTCAAGTACAGAATTAATCTTCCCAGATCTGAGTCCAAGCCAGCAGTACACAAGAGCAAGGAGTTTGGCTGCACCGGTGGGGTTAAGGAACACACCTCTTCCCTTGAAAGCAGGAGTTTGCACTGGTGACACCACTAAGAAAGAGGATTTTTATATTGAAAGGTGTAGGATGAGGCTGAAGCCATAAGTCATCAGTGAAGCACGCTGTACCTTCTCCCAGCTTGCCATGAACCAGCCATTCTCAGTAGCGCCAAAGTACAAAGTTCTTCCCAAAGATACTTCCAAAAGATCTCTTTCCACAGGATCTGCTGCAGTGACTTAGGGCTGTCCCTGAATCCTGCACCATTTTCTCCTTTCCCTTTTGTTCACTGATACTGATTTTTTTTTTTTTAATCTCTCCAGACTCAATATCCCACAACAGCACTACAGTGACGCTGTTTCTGCAAAACAGAATTTAATCACCTCCATGGCCACCAGCAGGACAGTGCAAACCCTTCTGGGAGAAACTGTATGACCACCAGGAACACGGGTGGGCCCTTATCAGACCACCGTTTGATGTGTCAGGCATACCTTATTCTTCAAGGAATGTCCACAGTCCTCCAAAGGAAGGCTCATTCCAACTCAACTGCATCATCCCTGAGGAGGCTACAATGACCTCTATTCCTAAAATCATTTTCATTCTTTGTGTTAAAACAAGGAATTTGACAGAGAGAAATTAGCAGCAGGGTTAGAAAGGAATTTTTATTGTTGCTATTGATTCCTAGTTTTTCTAATGTTATTTCTAATAATTATGAAATCAGACGATGTGTGGCAGTATATAAAAAAAAAACAACAATTTCAGTTAATGTTAAGAGCATCCTATATCTTCAAGAGAGCAGAATTGGCCTTTTTTTTTTTTTTTACTTCACCTAATGTCACTCAAGAATACTCTTGCAATCTCTGTAACTATGAGAGGATGCAAACTCAAGAAATTCCAGTAAAACCCATCCCTGAACACCACAGCTTATGGAACCCAGCTGTAAGCATGTGAACTGGAAGGGAACTTGGCACAATCCTGTTCTGGCCAGGAGCATTTATCCTTGCAAGATACACGTGGAAATTTAGTTCAGCACTCTGTAGGCTCCAGATGTTTAAAAGCACACCAGAGCTCTGCTGGCACCTGAGCTGCAGACCCTCCATTGCTGCCTGGGTTGAGGTGGACTGTTTTGACCACAGCACAGTGAGCTGTGGCCCACAGCACTTCCCAGACACCAGGGAATCTCCAGAGGAGACAGTGCATCTGTGAGCGAGATCTGTCTGCAGAGGGCTGAGCTCTCCCAGGATGAGGATAACAATGCAAGTCTGCTCCTTTAGTCACACATCATCTTTTTCCCAATTTCTTTCAGAAGCTGAAGTGTGTGGACAGTCCTCTAACAATTTATCAGTGACAGAGCAGGCTTCTCTTCACCCAATACAATATTCCCCAATTCCTTCTAATAATCCCTATGCTTATCACCCCCCCTCCCATTACTTTTGTCTGCAGTAGTGATGCCTCAGGGCTGCACAGAGCCTGGGACAGGCTTTAGAGCAGCGTTTGGTCTAAATGGGTACCTCTGTCATTGGCAGTCACTTCAGAGGTTACTAACAAGGTCAGAAAAGACAGACATGGCACACTAAGTAATTCTCATCTCCTTAGCAAACCCAGCTGAAGCAAAAGTTTGGGATACTGTTAGCTTCAAAGTTTTTCTCTGCAATTACAAAAGTAAGTCTGAAATCTAACACAACAGCACCACAATCTGTAGTCTGAAAGTCTGAGCTTTAAAGTAAGAGAGAACCACCACAAAATTTCTGCGGTGCATGGAAGATGGAACATGTTAAAACTCTGGTTTTATGCATTTATGAAAGCAGTCAGCAATCCTTGGCCAAAATGGCTCTAAATATTAAAGACAAGTTTTAGACAACAGAACAGCTAAAACCAACATTACAGGTGAAGACATTGTTATACCAACCCTAACGTGGGAAAATATTCATTTTATGTGAATCATAAATATTAACCTGCATGAACAAAATTTAAAATTAATCATTTTGTAAAAAAAAAAAGTATTCTGAGTTACTGGTGCCATTTTCTTTGTTTCCCGTTGTGCTCCTTGGTTGACTCGCAATCCCAGATAGGGTCTGATCCAGTAAATGCTTCCAGATGTAAGGCTCATATTTAATATTCCACCTAGAAGTAAATCTCATTCCCACTAGTTACTGTTTATATAACCCTTTGGAGTTCGGCCTTTAAAAAAAAAAAAAAAAAAAAAAGGAAAAGTAAAAAAAAAAGTCCACATCCATTAGAAAGTTAACAACTTCCTTATTCCCTGTCAAAGAAAAAGGAACAGAATCCTAGGCCAACAATCAAGGCCCACAGACCATCCATTTCAGTAAGATACAATTCCCATGGCACTTCCATAACACGTGGGACCTCCCCACGCTACTGACACTGCCTCTGGACTGACTGGGAAGGAGAGCAGGAGGCAGAGCAGACGACCTCCTGCACCCCTCCCCTGCTGCAGGAGACATCTCGGCTCCCCAGGGTGGCCCCCAGCGCTGGAGACCTTCCCAGGGGACACAATCCAGCTCCTACACAAATGCCCAGGCAGGAGAGAAGATCACACAGACACTGCACCTGCAGCCCTGGCAGTGCCAGCAGGCAGGAACAAGGCAGTACAGACCTCAGGCCATGCCCCCTGGAGACATTCCCGAGGGACACAGTCCAGCTCCTCCACGGATGCTGCACCTGCAGCCCTGGCAGTGCTAGCAGGGCAGCCTCGGGCTGTGCACAGGGCAGGACAGACCTCAGGCCGTGCCCCCTGGCACCTTTTGGGCAGAGACCTGGGGACTTCTGGTTTGTCCTATCCCTTCCACATCTTCCTTGAAACTGAGGCCACAAACTCAGCCAGAGAGCCAACACGGCAGCACTAAAAGCTGCTTTCAGAAAACTGCTGCAATCAGGTCCACGATGCTGACAGGTCTCCTGTGTCCCCCACTCTGTGCAGAGATAAGAAAGCAAGTGAGCCCTTTAAACACTGGCAAGAAGCATAATGTTATCTCTAAGGCTTAGCTGACGGCAAAACCAGTAGTAGCTTCTATTACCCAGGAATCCAATGCCTCTCAGATAATTTACCTTTCAGCACAAGTAAATATACACATCAAAAACCTCCTACAAAAGGATGTTCAGGGACATCAGGAGAATCTTCGTGTTCTTTCTTGAGTTCCTTGCAACAGCATAACTAACTTTTTTTGAGCTATATCATTTTGCCACTTTTGAAGAAATCAAGTCTTTTCTCCTAAAAATAATTTTAATTTTAAAGTTGCTTTACTCATGTAAACTTAAGAAAAGAGAAAAAAGTAATAGAACATTTCAGAGAGTTTATTAAGTAAAATACAACAGCACCTCTTGGGTGCTGGAAGCATTTATGCTGCAGCCTGATGCCTTTACAGCGGCCTCGTCATGTGTTAATGATTACATATATTCATTCACTACCAAAAATAGTTTCCTCTAGAATTATGCACAAAGAACATTTGTCCACAGTGAATTTCAAGCTTGGCTGGTCTGCTTGGGTTACAGTTACTCCTAATTTCACAGTGGCAAAAATCCAGAAGTCTACTTTGTGCTGGCAGTTTATCTTTTATGTCGGGATATTTTCTTCAGTCATTCAAAAGTTGGGAAATTGCAGCACCTAAAAATGGAGATCTCTACTGATGGAACCAGTTATCACAACACAGAGATTACCATACCAAAATCCTAATTAGCTCATCTGGAAAGAGCATCTCTCTCACTCCTTTCCCCCCCTCCTGTTTCTCCTCTCATTTTGGTCTCCTCAGGAAGCCACAAGTAGAATCATCTTGATCACTGTCACATGCCTTAAAAAAAATCAGTAAATGCTATCAAGACTGAAACATTTGCAAGCTTAGTAAGCAACGGCTCCAGAACCATCAGAAAAGGAAACCCAACAACAAGTGATGTGTATTTTTAATGGGATCATTGTCTCAACACAGGAGCACCGGGGTGGGCCGGAGGCTGCTGCTCAGCGCTCCAAGCAGACATCGAGTCCTTTACGCTGTAAAAACGTTTGACACACATTTTAAAAGTCAGCCACATGGAAGCCTCTCGAAGATTTCTCCTGTGTTGCTTTTAAATCCTCTACTCCCCCTTCCCCCTCCTTTTTTTTTTTTTTTTTGGATGCAGAGAAGAATTGCTCCATTCCTGCTTGGAATCCAAAGGAGAACAGGAAGTAACGTCTGAGCTCCATAGAGATTCGTTTTTATTTGCTTACAGGACGTGGCGGATTCAAAAACTGGCTTCATTTTTCAGTATCCTTAAAGGACCTGACTCTTTTTTTTTTTTCCCTTTTTGGCAGGGAGCATGGTTGGAACTTCAAGTTCAGCCAAAATAGACAATAAAACAGTAAGAAGGCATAATGCCAAAAATGCAATAGCATCAGCGTCCAGAGCATAATTCCACCCTTTTTTCTCTCCCCCCCTCAATGATTTACAGAGGAAGATGTAAAAAAAAACCAGAAAATGTTCTTTGTCCTAGAATGAACTCCTCATATTTTAAAACAGCCGACAAACATCTCAGACCCACTGGAGGCAAGCTAAAGAATGATACTGCTCATTTAAGCTGACAGATTTTTTTTTTTTTAATCCATATGTTTCATTGTTATGTTCTTTTGAATATCATACTTTGTTCTCCTCCTTGTGAGAAAACATTTGTACGAAGTAACAACATGTGGAATCTCTCACACAACACAATATGAAGTTCGGTTCAAAAGTAGCCTTCCTTTTTTTTTTCCTCCAAGCTCATGATACGCAGTTTTAAACATTATCCTCACTGGAAACATGCCTGTGTCAGCCTCTAAGCCAAAAAAGTCCCAATTAATTTAAAAATCTCATTTTGCTGTAGCAAATCTGATTTTATTTTTTTTCTCCAGGAGGGTCTAACCTGCAAATAATGCTATGAAAAAGAAGTGCAATGGCCAACAAAGTAAGTAAAGCTTCTTTGTGAGGATATGTACAAATGTTTCCTCACATTTGCAACAGGAAGCCAGGCAGGATGGGTCTGGGGGAAGGTCTGGAAGCTGTATAGCAAAACTGGAGGGAAAGACAAAAATAGATTTTAAAGAGGATATTGTCTTCCTTACTGCATTAATCCTTGTTTGGAATTAGAAGCTAACTATCCAGTGTTTCCTTTCCATTGTATGAAATTAAACCTATGTAATTCACACAAAATATCCAGAAGCCACACAGTGTCTTCCATTTATTAACAAGAGTCAAAGAACTACCTCTGCACAAGCTTGTGCCCAACTAAGAAACCAAAAAATGGCAAAGCAGAGGCTAATTCCTTCATGTAAGAAGTGCAAAGTGCACCTGAAAAATATTCACTTTTCCTCTCTAAAGAGAGGAGAGAAAAGATAACTACAACACTTGAATTAAAAACAATTAAAACCTTAACTGAAGACAAAAACCTTTTGGGGACGTGCAAAGTATTTCTGCAAAGAATTTGTGAGGCCAAACTCTGGAAATGTGGGTGACAGTGAGGAAAGAGCTAGAAAAGGCCATCAAATCACCAAGAATTTAAATACATGGCTTACAGAGGAACTCTGGTATGAGCCTGCTGTGAGGTGGAGCAAAATGGAACACTAGCCTGAGCTAGGAAAAACACAGCTCTTACAGTAGCATTAGTAGGAGCACAGCAGAATCAACAATGGTGGGGGGGAGAGGGGGAAAAATCCTTCTCAGTTGAGTTTCATGAGTGACATTTCACACTGCCGTGTTCAGGAAAGAAGGTGTAGCAGGTACAGTAGGTTTAAATACAAACCAGCTGGGATCTGCACACACTCGTGCTGATCCCGTGAATAAAACAAGGCAAACCAAAAACACAGAAAACCTTCACACCCCATGCAGGCAATCAGGAAAACAGACCCAGAAAGGATGAAACCATGGGCTGCTACAGATTATTTAACAAATCCCTGCAGTTTTAAAATGGCAAATGATTGACTGTGTGGATGCTCAATACGCAACTGTTCTCATGAGAGATGAATCTTGCTCGGTGTCATGTCAAAACCCACATGAAGTTACAAGGGCAAAGATCACACAGCACTTTGGGCTATTGGGGACTTCTAAAAGAAAAAAAAAAAAACACAATGGAAACCAGCAATATAGTTAAAAATATATCTACTAGGATGCTTAAGCTTCCAGAGGAAAAATTAGATCTTTGATTGTGGATGACCTGGACACAAAGCTCAGTTTCATCTGAATCCTCGTAGTATCTTGTGCAAATTCCATTTCCAGTGCCTCCTGTATCCATTCTACAAAGCAAGTCCTGCTTGCTGGCTGGACTGCAACTTCCCTTCGTGAAGGGAGCTGTGATGGTACAAGGGGAATGCCAGGAGCAGAATTCCCACCTGCAGAAAGGGTGCCAGGACACCCTGGGGCTCAGCACTGCTCTGACCAACCCCTGCTGACTGAGGCAAGTCTCAACTGGTTTGCACCCACTGGTCTCCAACCATGTAAGAGCAGCTCAAATTTCCAAGCGCTTTTTGTGTTAAATGATCAGCTTGTATCCTGAGCTCACTCCAAACTGAGCTCCACTTCACCCCACAGCTAATCCATCCCTCTGCAGTCCTAACCTGGAGTAACAACAATCAGCACCATGGGAATAGTGCATCCTCGGGATGCTACAAACCGGCACAGCAGATGCATTGGGGCAGTACCACAGTTTTGGAGTGGAAGAAGGTTGCTGCAATGGGTCCCAGTAAGAAATACCTGTACCTGCAAAGGGCAATGCACCCAGAGAACCTGGAGACAGGTGCTCAAGGTGAGCGCCATTTGTAGAATGGGTTTGGTCTTGATGGCAAGGGGTGGGGAGCAGGGTCTGGGTTTGTTTTTTGGTCCTTTTCCTTTGTTTCGCTGCCATCTAACATAGGTACAGACTCCAGCTGGAGGGATGACGTGGAATCCGTACGCTGCTCCTGCAGTGACATCAGCCGAAGGGTGGAATCTAAACTCTAGGAGCAGCAAAGCAGGAGGAGCTGGTGCCAGAGCTGATCCACGTGCACTGTAACAGCACTGCCTCAGCATCAGCAGGAACCCTCTGTGTGCGCATATTTGCTGGTACCGTGTTCCCTGCTAATGACCCAAGAGCAAGAAAAGCCCATCCCCACATGCTCTGTGTTGGCCTTGGGAACACACTGTCCAAAGGACAGGAATGGTTAAGTGGCCTAGTGGGCCTTCAACCAAGAGAGAGCTGAGACCAGAGGAATGGGAACCAGGCCAATTGTCTAGACAGCAGGCAAAAACCCACGCCGGCTAAATTTAATCAGCTGCCTCCTTTACTTTGTAAAGTGAATGAGCAGATTATAGACAGGGTGACACATAATTCGTGATTGAAAATGCTTCTTTAATCATAATTTAAAGAGATGAACTTCATCCCAGGTCCATATCCATCACTCTTATGCATGCACATCAAACCAAGAGCCATCTTCAAAATAAACAGCAGTGGCTGTACACTCTCCCTAGTTTATATATTCTTTTGTTGATCCCCCCTACTTGCCCTTTTCCAGGCCACCATAAGTTCTCTGCTCTTCACAGAGGGTCTTAAGATTCAGACTGGCAGCTTCTTTCTTGACAATGGGGCAAAGCTGGCAAAGGACAAATAACATGATTTATAACATCTACTGACTACAACCCGTGGCCCAGACTGTGGTATGGAACAGCTGGCAGGAAAGTGAACAATAGTTCTTATTAGAGATCTGCTATTTAAACCCAGCAACTATAGCCCAATTTTGACCCAAAGCCCTCAGAGGAAATATGGTAAAACTCTAAAACATTAGAGGAGGTGGGGGGCCAGGCATGGGGAGAAATCTGCCTGTGGTGGTACAGCTTTGTAAAAGTCCTAACACCCAACTTAACCCTTCTCTAAAAGTTAAGGTGGAGTTTGAGATTACAGACCTCGTGCAACACATCACCAGGGGAAACAAAACCAGGAAAAAAGGGACATCGGTAACAGCTAAAGCAGGAAACTATCAACCTCAAAGCGGTGTTAATGTAATTTTTTTAAGTTACACCTCCCACCACCATTTCATTGTCATCACTGAAATTTGAGAAAACCAGTATGAGTTGGTGAGATCATCTCCAATTGTTTTTCATCTGTAACACAGCCACTGAAAATCCCAGTGGAAATTGTAATGGATGTCTGAATATTATACTTTCCTGTTGTTTAAAATTTCAGCTCTTCATGTACTTGTGACACTGCTGCTTATGGCAGTAAAAATAACTCTTAAACTGTATACAGAATTGGCACAGGTTTGCTTAAATCTATTTTTAAAAGTATTCAAATTAAATACTTAATGCTGCAACTATCAGTCTTGTAAGAGTAATAGCTCCCTTTGATTTGGGTTTTTTTTTTTAGTAAAGTGGAATTGCTTTTCACTATTTTCTCAGGTTAAAGTAAAATAGTGTATTATGATCCCTTTTTAGAAACAAGGAATGGCTTCAACAGTGAACACCCAATGCAAGGATTTGATATAAAAGCTTAAAAGCTTTACAGTTCTTTTAATCTAAACCAAAATCACTAATATTTATAATCAGTAAACTAGTTTAAAAAGAATACTCGCACAGATGTGCTGGGTTGTGCTTCCTGAGACATTCCAGTGAGTTACAGCAAGCTCGCTTATTCAAACAGCAACAGCTAAAATACAGAACATACACTGCAAGCATATTCAAAGTACATAATCACAAATCCTACCTCCTGCACTCAGAGAACATACGTGCACCATGAAATTCACACTGCAGCTCAAATAATCTCTATTTCAGACAGTATCACAAGTGACAGAACAAGTTATTTGTAAGCTTTTGATCAGACGTCTGTAAAAACCCAAATGAACTCAAGAAAATTGCATCTGATTCACAGATAATTGTGATCAAAGAGATTATATTTACATGAACTGCTATGATCACAGCAGGTTCCCATAATCACCCCACAGTATAAAATACTGAAAAATAAACACTTTCCTGCTCACCAAAAAAAATCCATGAATTTATTAAAACATATTACCTCTTAAAAATGCCTGCTAACCCAGAACTATGATATGCCAATAACAACAAATAATAACACATGTATCTGTTGTTTATAGATACACTAAAGCCCCCACAGCTTAATTTTTTTTTAATAGGTGCAACTATTGAAAGGAAAAAGTCAATATGGAATCAATGGACTACTGAGTTAAACTATCAAATACAACACTGCAGATGATTTTCAGTCAATTTGCAAGCTTTCTGTTATCTCCTGTATGGCAGTCCATGCACCTTCACCACACACACTAGCACAGAGATCTGCTGGATGCAAGAGGTTTAAAGGAAAAAGCCCCAAAATCACGTATTTGCACCAGGAAAGATTCTGTTCCTCAGTGTCCTGCAGGGCTGCTGTGACTGTGCCACCTCTCAGTCTGGGCAGATCAGGGTGGGTAAACCAAAACTCTGCAGGGCACAGGAGTCGGGGCTTTATTTCAGTCCATGTTCAAAGACAGACAACCCAAAATAGAGCCCTGCACAGAATGGGTTTCATCCTTTGTTTACTGCCTTAAATGTACAGAGGAACAGGCCAGAAGGCAAACACTGAGCCCTGAAAACAGGGGAACACAAGACAGAGGCAAGACAAAGTCCTGTGCTCATGAGAGAGCAAGCACCTATGACAACAACTTTCTAACACCCAGAAATGCATGCAATGGAACAGAGGTAAAAAATGCAAGGAAGGGAATATAAAGCAGTAAAGTGACCTGGTACAGCAAACTGGCATGCATTTGATTCCAGGGATAAAAAGTTAAAGGAACAGACGTGTCCTGGCAAAAGGCCAGCTCCTAACAGAACACAAACCTCGTAAGATTTGAGTTCTGGTTTTGATTTCAAACCCATGAACTTTAAGTGGATTTGAAATCACACAAAACATGTTCAGCAATTCATGTTTATAAAGAGGAAGAACAGACAGGCAAGCTCTGGTTGGGGCAGGGACACAGATCCCCCTGTGGCTCCCCAGGCAGGCCCTGGACCCCTTTGGAGCCAGCACAAAGGAGTGGCCGCAGCTGGCAGTGCCCTCCAGGGCTGCCAGAGCCCAGCAGCAACTTGGTCTGGGCTCTGCTGTTGCTGTTGTTGCCGAGTTTACAAGGAAAGGTTTCTATTCAAGGAGGCAAGGAGGGGGGTGAGCGAGCCTCCTGCACCATGTCAGTGGCCTGGCTGGAGCTTACCCCGCACGCCCCACAGCAGTAACATCGCAGTGACCTTGGGAGAGAAACTTCCAGAGATCAGGAACAACTATTACAGGCAACCAGGAATAACTGGGAAAGGGGAACAGCATTTCAGGCACGCAGAACGTTTATCAGACACCTGCAGAGAAGTTTGTGTATCTGGAATCTCTACTGCAAGGTATCACTCCTCTCCAAACACTTTTTTTAAAAACAATTTCTTTTAATTATGTGTAAGATTTATGTTTGGAAGCCCAGAACAAGCTTCAAAACTGCATGGTAAGTGCCGCGTTAGCTTAGACTCCCACGCTTCTGACACAACTACACCACCTTTCCCTGAGATCCCTCACCCTTCCCTTGGAAGGGCATATCCCAGTTCTGTCCTAAGAGAATGTGTTCCCACCACACCTGGCTTGGATTCAACCAAGAAAAGCAAATAGAAAGGAGACAGTGTTGCAGTTGGAGCCTGATGTTCCATGTCATCTATACCAGGTCTCTGGCACATTGGAGGTTTAGACTGGATATCAGGAAAAGCTTCTTTCCCCCAGAGGGTGGTTGGCACTGAACAGGCTCCCAGGGCAATGGGCACGGCCCCAAGGCTGCCAGAGCTCCACAAGGGTTTGGACAACGCTCTCAGGGGCAGGGTGGGATTGTTGGGGTGTCCTGGGCAGGGGTAGGGGTTGGACTGGATGATCCTTGTGGGCCCCTGGCAGCTCATGGCTCCATGAACAAACACCACATCCCTCTCTGGAACGGGCGGTGTCCCACACGGGTGGAGCAGCGGTGCAGAGTCACTGCCTTGAGCAGAGAACACTAGCACTGCTCATGACCAAGAGCAGCAAGAAACTCATTCTGCAGCTTTTTCTGCTTTCCAGCAAGTTCAGTCAGAGCACATTCTTTGGCAAAAGTAGTTAACAAAGACCCAAGAAATCAAACATTAGTGTGGTAATCTGCCAAGAGGGGAAGAGCAGAGGGAAGAGAACTGGCAAGTTTTATTATTAAGCACACTTTGTGTTATCCAACAGATCCAAGAGTAACATACAGCAACTGGACTCTGTACAAGAAATCTATTACACTGACTGCTCTCAAGGTACGTATGTTGTGATTGCAGAAAGAACAAAATGCCTAACTCTGGATGCCTCGAGAATAATTATGGATAAATTTATATTTTCCTAGTTTTGAGATAGACCTAGTCAAAATTTTTCCATGGAAGCTGTCCCTCAGCAATGAACCAGATTTTCAATAAAACTTCCCCCCCCCCCCCTCTTTTTTTGTGAAACGTATCTGCTTTTGGATGCCTTCCTGAGATGTAATCCAGCTAGGAAAACAGGACCCTAGAGCAAGTAAGCTTATCGTTATAATCAAAACCTGAAGTTTTCAATTTTTCGTTTTAAAGATGTGATTTCTCTTTGGTGAGAACACTTTTCCTGTGAGATCTCCTTTTCTGGGCATTTCCATGCAGGGAATCCCTTCAGAATTCCAAGGTACAGATACATTTTAGATTTTACAGGTGCAAACCATCCTTTTTTCCAGTTTTTCCTTTAGATAGAATTTGCAGGAAAGCACTGATCCCATGAGATCAGTGTGTTCTGAGCCTGTTTGGAGCTAAGGATCCTTAGGACCTGCAACACCAGTTCCTGCTGGGAGGCCTCAGACCATTTACCAGCAGATGTTTCAAGACAAACAGTGACAAATTGAACTACAGATCCTGCTCTGGGTGACACTTAATGATAGTTCAGGTGACACCTCAACTGTGCTTTCCATAATTCTACAACTTTCTGCAGTGGCAATGGGACAATGATTTCATACACTAATGTTTCAAAGTACATCAGGTTTAACTCCTTAACAATTAAAAATAGATTATATTTAAAATAAAGAAGAATAATAAATACTGATTAATCTCTCCACTTTTGAAGTCAAGAGAATCTTAAGGCCTTTTAACCTGCAAAGCTTTTCTGTGTCAATTTAAAGACCTACTTTTCAATATTTCAGAGGGAAAAAGTGCTCCTAGACAGAAACCACAGTACCCATCTACAACCACAGCTACATGTTTATGGGAAAAAGCAATAAATTCATGAGAAAAGTTGTCCAGTAACTGAAGTGCTGCCCCAAACTACTTTGTAGCAAAATGAATAAAATAAAATAGAACCAAGCAAATCGCTTTAGACTTGAGGGAAAAAATCGTTGCCTAGAAAATCTGCATCTAATACATAAATTTTGTTTTAAACCCTTTACATCAATACAGCAAGATTCCATGCTAAATACAAAGCAGGCCATGTTAAATTTAACAACTGACTTTTTAAAGTAATGACTTCCTATTTTTCTACATTTCTAATGAAATAAGCAGTCCTTATATGCTAGAGAGTCTGGATTTAATTACTTTCAGAGATATTTAGATTAATACTCTCCCATGGAGAATACTTCCAAGACACCGATCAACAGATTCCTAAGATTAGGTTAAGAACTACATTCATCATAAGTACTTTTTGTCTGCTATACATAATTTCTTTTTATATAAAAAATACAGTGCAAAGATTTTTTTTTTTTTCCTCTCCCTTCTCCAAACCTCCAAATCAGCAAGTCTGGCCACAGTAACAACTGCAAAACAGCAAGTGAACCCGTGAAACGTGCCTGCTATGACCTATGACGTTTGGGCTGCAGCGTGCACTTTTAAGGTGCTTTTCATAGTAGTTTTATGCTATTTTATCCAGTCACAATGCCTCAACTGGATTTTTTTGAGACTGAAACCTTGGTTCTGTGAGACAGCGCTGATGGGTTTCAAAACAAGCGCTCACATGATCAGGTTTGCTCAGCTGTGCTGCAGACTTGAGCACCCAGAGTGCCAGTTAGTATTACAAACTCACTGAAAATGGATAACCATACTTGCTCCACAGCCATGAAGCTTTTCCAGCTGCCTTTTCTGCCCCAGAAAGCCCATCTGCATGTTTCCACACCTGCAGTTAAGTACAAAGGGAGATGCACAAGTAACTCCCTTCTAGTGGAAGAAAAAGATTTAAAGCATCATCCTACTCCACTCCTACTAAGTGAAAGCCACCCTGCACGCTGGAGAATTTCATAAGGCATCACTTCTGGGTCAGGCAACATGCATACAACCAGAACTGGGCAGAAAGAGAGAGTGGTAAAAGACTGGGGGGCAATGGAACTAAAAAACGATGTCATATTTTATACCTCATAAAAGCATCAAATGTTCTAGCAAAACCTACCAAGAGCTATTATCTTCCTCTGTGTAAAACATTATTCCTTTTTCTGTCTTCTCCACCTCTGACATTTTATGAACGCCACTGATCTTAGGCCAACAAAAAGGGAGTTGTAAATTTGAACGATCCATAGGTCAAATGACAAAGGGAAGCATCCGGTTTTACAACAGATGATGCCATTCCAATTAGAGAAACAACCACATTTTCCCTACATTTCTTTTAAGAGAAGTGCAATACATTGCAAACATCGCTTCTAAAGAAACAAAAAATTAGGATTAATATAGAGATTTCCTAGGGAAAGAGTTGGATGCAGGGGGATGACCAACACACAAAGCTCAGAAGGCAAAGCCATTAAATCCAGCTTACAAGAATCATGTGTCTGGAATTAAAAGAAGGTATAGCATTTCAGCATGATTTTCACTTAAGGGAAAAAAGAATTTCAACTCTCCCTCGCTTTTCTAAACATTGAAAAAAATATACCATAGAAGACATTTAGAAACAGCGTTGGAATTGCAACCTATGCAGTCTGTAATGCAAGTCTGTGCCATGTCTATTGGGGGCCACTCAGTGTCTCCTTTCCTGCCTTTGTCCTTCACACCTCACTATGACAGGGCAGGGAACACACAGACACCACTCTGTACAGCTACAGTACGAGATCTGGGGCTCTGGACATGCTCCTGAAAGAGGTTCTGCCACCCCCAGGAATTTCTGCATATCCATTTCATTAATTATTCTAACAACTTGTGGGTAGAGACAAGTAAAAGGAAATACAGCTCCAACTTTCCTTGCATGCCAGCAAATTAAATAACTGTGCTATCTGCTAGTTCAGCATCCTAAAGTAGTTTTAACAATTCTGAAAGGTTACAGAGTGAGGGCCAAACCAGAGGAGCTGCGTTTCAGTATTCACCATGTATTCCTAAGGAGCCAACACACCCTCAGCTTCTCTATCCATTTCAACACTTCAGTTGTTCCAAAACAAAAAAGCTGCTGAGAATGGAGTGGATGCACCCACTTTATCTCCGTGTGTTTCTCCACAATATTACTAGCAGGGTACAGATAACTCGGCTTGTGTCCAAGCTATCCAAGCAGAGGGCAGCCTTCACTCCCAGCACATTATTCAACTGCAATGTGGCTGTCTAGCTTCTCCAACGTGAAAAATATTATATAAATAAAACAACTGAGAGCTGGGTTGCAGCAGAACTTTGTCAGTATGTATTGTTAAGCAATCATTCATCACCAGACATGACATCCCTACTGAAAGGACTTTTTTAGTTTATTTTAAGGGTAAACAAAGCAAATGAGAGGAGTCAAAACACTGAAATCATCAACACCGACCTCCATTGAGAAGGAAGGGGCAAGGACCAGTAGAACCGCAACATACAATGAAAGCAACTACTTTAAACTCACTGGAGTGACGATTCCAGGAAGTTTAAAATCATTTTTCTCAACTTAATCCTGGAATGTAGGAACAGCTTTTTCTAGTGTACTGTGTGGAAGCCAAAGAAGTATTTGTTGCTTGTTTCTACACATACAGCTAACAATGAGGTGGCACCATTTCCACATACAGGCTTCAGATTCCCAACATGTGCAGCCAAGGCTTGCTGAACTAGCTCCTGCAAAGTGTGAATACATTCCTATCCATGCTGAAATTCGACTCTGAGGATAATCTTGTTGTCACACAAGCAAAGTTGTGACAAATTAACACATGACAGGTATCAGGCTTAAATATGCATTAAAATATCATTCACTATCAAAGTACGGCAAAAGAAGACACCGAGTCTTCGATGGTAAGCCTCAGTTAACTGATTTTTTTAAAAAAGTCTAGGAAAACATTTCAGCCAGCCAAGACAGTGTTGATTCAGCCACGCTGGAGCAGCCACACGAGGTTATGTTAGCAGAGCAGTGTGGGAGCCTTCAGCAAAGAAAAACCCAAACCAGCCCAGAACAAAACTGACAGTGAGCCAAGTGGGCCAGCACGGAACTCCAAGAGACAGACTGAGCATCACTGAGAGAAGCCCCACTGGGACAGCCTGCCTTCTCTCCACTGCACAAACTGTGCAGTGGAAACCCCTTACATTTTAAGCAGGGCTTTCCATTTGTCCCAACACACAAACTGGTATCTGGCCACATTCTGAACAAAGTAGAGACAGATCTGTGCAGAAAAATCAACACTTGCCTGACTTTTCCTTATTTGTCAGGAGAAGCTCGGTTTCATTCTTAATGCCAGACACAGGAACTCTCTTTAGGAACTAAACAAAGGGAGATACAACTAATAAAGAGGCCAGCAAACCAGCAGCTGGATCTGTAGTGCATATTCCAGCCTGTTCTGAGCCCGTGTGTCCCAGGCTGCCAGTGAGTACAGGTGGCACTGACAGCCGGCAGCCTGTGCTCACCAGCACACAGCACTAGGTGAACTCCTTTTATTTACAAGCCAACAAACACTCAGTATTGACAGTTTTTCCTCCTAAGCTTCTGTGTACTGTGTTAAAATATCAGCAAAGGATAAGAAGGAATAAAAGGAGAAACAACTACGAGAGCAAACTTAGCCGTCTGCATTTTGAAATTTCAGTGATAGAACTTTTAGCATTCCCTCTTCCCTCATCACTTTAAAGTATCTCAGATAAAAAATTAAGGTTTGTTTTACTGGAAGTACTAGCAGACTTTAAAAATTGTTTACAAAAACAGACCCACATCCTCCAGTCTTGTTCAGCTGTACAGATCTTCACCCCAACAGAAATAACTTAATGCCAGTAGTCATTCATTTCATCAAATTTCACTATTAAGCCAAAATAATGGGCTTGTGAATCAGTTGTTTTATGGAAGACAAACTATTATTTGGTAGAATAAGAGTAACAAGCCACAGTGGAGGTTCTGATAATGCTGCCATCTGACCACGAATGACTTTTAAAAAAAGACAGACCAACCAGTGTTTCTCATACCTGAACTGCACCTCTCAATGAACTAACAGAAAGATTCAAAGGTGGGAGTCATAAACAGGTAGGGGAAAACTTAATTAAAATATTGAGCTATTAAAAAAAAACAAGAAAAACAGTAAAACCAAGTAACCCTGATTTACAGCTGGAAGCAGCTCATTTCCTCCAGGGGAGTCAGAAGCAGCTCTAATTCCCTGCTGCAGGGATTTACCCCAGCGAGGGAACTACCACTGCCTTAACTGCTGGCAGCAGCTCAGCCCCTCCTGGGCAATACAGACAGTATTTACACCCGCAGCTGATAATTACAGTTGACTTTCATGCCTCCCCCCCCCCCACAACACCCTGAGCAACTGAGCTACTGCCAGCAATTACAGTAGTACAGCAGTAAATTTTTCCTTGGGAACTGCTCAAAAAGGTAAGTCTAAACAATGTTCACATTTACAAAAAGTTTGGGAAACGCTCATCTACCCTATCCACAACTTCCTCAGCAAAGGAGACCTGTGTTGATTCAGCTAGACGGGTCTGAAACCAGGACCATACTATTTTTCAGGTTTACAGAAGGTTTTCCTATCTCAATATAAGAGATCCATACAGGAATTGGGGCCCAGAAATCACACAGATATTCCAACACTAATTTCAAACACTAGTTACAGAAAACTTCAGTTTCACTGTCTAGTAATGCTGTAGGTCCTATTTTCATGTTATGAATTGATGGCACTCTATACAAACATGCATTCTTCTTCCTCTCTGCCCACCAGAGCACTTGGCATGAAGTTATCTACCTCAAGATTCACATTCCTTTAAAAAAAAATATTAAATTCAGGTTTTTGATGCAGAATATGTTAGCTATACCCCCTGATCAGTCTACATTTTATTCTCCAACTGTTCTGCAAGCAATTTTCTCTCAATCCTATCCTTCCCATGCATTCTCTTAACTGAAAAAAAAGGGCATTTTCCAGGGCATCTCTTAGTCATGTAGTAGGCAAAGGTACATAGCATTATGGGTTTGGACTGTGGGTTTTTTCTATGAATGGAGAAACACAGCATCATTCTGAGGATTTCCAGTTCTTCTGTGAATTTTACATTATTTGCAAACAGGAAACCAGAGCATTTAAAAGAAAACATCAGCCCATGTACAGTCTCAGTATGAAAACTCTGAAAGCAGAGCAGGTTTGTTTCATAAAACCACTAGTTATTTTCAGGTAATTTAATTTTAGAGCTTTACCTGTTACTTTTGGTAAATATTTATATTTTGAAACAAATTTCCAAACAGGCAGCCCTCTCCTTCAAGCTGTCATGGGAGAGGGAGGCATTGCATGGCTGCACCCCCTGAACTACTGCAGGTCTCAGCCCCAAGCACCAGCCCCTACCTTCACCGGCTGGCAGCTGTGCTTTTTAGGAGGCACTTTGTCATGAATTCCTACATGGAGGCAAGGTTGCATTAAGGTACCTCCCAGCAGGCAGAGGGACAGTGTTCAGACTGTCCTGTGCCCTGTGTTTTGTGAAAGGAGAACTGACAAGGGCTTTGCAGAGGCAGCTGGAGCAGGGGCCGCTCAACTCAGATTAGAGGCTCTACAGACAGTAACGTGGTCATCTGAGAGCAAGTCAGAGACAAAGCACATATGAAAATCCCAGCTAAGTGAACTAGGAGTGCTTCATCACGGGATTCAGACAACACCTGCAGAGCAGTCTGAGCTTACTTCTGAGTCACATTTAAAGCCATTAAATATTTAGCACCAAGAGAAACCATTTTAAAGTTATTCATGGCATATACATCGTTACTACTCTTGTATGAACAGAGGTCCACCAGCATTCTGCACCACGTAAGGGGTCAAATACCCAGAAGTTGTACAAACTAGCAAGCTGTCCTTACTTTACATCCCTTTCTTCATTACACACGGGTAAATAAAGACTGCTTAAACGGAGATAAAAACCACAGAGGCCAGTTCAGCAAGAGCTTGGGGGAGACATCATTACTGAAACCCACAGAACCCAAGGAGTATTTTGCATTACTGAACCTGTTCTGTGACAAGAAAGCACAGGTCAAAATCCGCCTTCAAAATGCAAAGTGAAATCCGACTCAAAATAAAAAAAAAAAAAGAAACAGAAATATGAATGACTCAAAAGAATCACTCCTACACTGCTGGCAGCTACTCGGGAGTTACAAATGTGTTCAGATTTATTAATTCAAAGGGCTGCCCGAAGAGGGAGAGATTATGAAAAACGTGAAAGTTAAATGGCATTGACAATTAATTCCTCTCCGTGTTCTGTCTGCACTCCCCCTCACAAAGTTATAGCTCAGAAAGGAGGTCCTAACTTCTGACCAACTAATATATGACAAGCTTCAGAGCAGGTAACCAGCCCATCTCAAAGAAGAGAGCGGATGCTGGCGATCAACCTTATCACTCGCTGGTACAGGATGTCACACGCACCTATTCCATCCCCCGGCTCGGTCAGCCTGCATCCTACACGGCCAGCCCATCACAGACAGCTCCTTCCCACTCTCACAGCACGGCACACGCTTCCCAAACCTTCCGCACAACCCTTCCCCGGCACTCTGTCCCTTCCCGGAGCGCGGACACACCAGGACACAGCCCCCCCCTGCCCGGCACCGCCCGCCGCTCCGCGGGACCCTTACTTTTCTAGAGGCTGTTTGTGTGTTTGGGGGCTCCTTCCAGCGCCGCTCCAGCGGTGGGGCCCTCCCACCCTCCGCCGTCAGCCCGCGCCCCGCAGGGACAAACACGGCGCTTCCTTCCACGGGTCCCCTCGGCCGCCCCTCCGTGCCCGGGAGCTGCGGGCGATCCCCGCTCACCTGTGCCCGCAGGGCCGGGCCGGGCGCGGGTCCCGCCCGGGGGAGGGCCCGGCCAACACCGGCCGTGCTGGGGCCGCGGCACCGCCGCACCGCACCGGGCTCGGCTCTCTTAGTCCTCTGCTTAAGGGGCTCCTCGGGGCTTCTCTGGCTTGGCTGCACGCTCAAGAGGCTACGGAAATCTCTTTAATGCATTTCCTACCAAAGAAATAAAGCTCATCTAAGAGACAGTGTATTTATGCGGCACCTTCACTCCAGAGGGGTTCACAAGCCACGGCCCTGTCTCTGGACACTGAGCACTTCGGTGCCACTCCCTGCCAGACCCCGGGTATTTACAGGATCTGGACTTACACGTGCCTAAGTGTGTCCCCTCCAAGGCACAGCCACTTCAGGATAAGGAACGGATCCCAACAGGGACACACACTCCTGGCGTGCAGAAGCGCAGGGGTTTGGTCAGAGAGCCCTGGTCTGACTTTGAAACAGAATTAGACAGAAAAGACAAGAAACTGTTTGATACTTCAGTGCTGAATGAATCATTAAAGGATTAATCAAATTACTCACAGTTCCACAAAGATGGTATTTTGCATTTCAGTCACCTTTTGCATCCAGACCCAAAGAGGTAAAGACATTGGCCATTTATTTTCGGTACAACACATCTGTCAATACTTTCCCACTGTGCAAAAAAATTCCCGTCAGGATCTTTGGACTTAGAATGAAACCCATATAGCAATTGTTTAAAACAACAACAACAGCACCCCCAAACAAAAATTATTTTTCAAAATACTCATTTTAGAATCTAAAAGGAAAAATATTTAAGACAGAAATATATATATTTAGTGATTTTGGATATATGCTAAACTTGTAAGAGAAGTTATCTGAAACCAGTTAGTTAACATAAATGGAAGGAAAAACAAACTTTGAAAGACTGGGGATGTTGTGGTTCATAAATTGGGCGGCTCAGTTGCACCTTGCTGGTATGAAATCCTTAGAACACCCTGCAGTCTTCCAAACCCTGATGATCTGGGGCAAAATGTAGCTCATGTCTCCCCTAATCAAACTTCTGTCTCTGTTCTCAGTCAGATTGTTATTTCCCACGTAACGTATTAACTATCTAGTTAAAATCTTTCTGTGTAAAGGGGAAAGTTCACTCCCAATTCACAAGGAAAATTGTTCAACTGGATTTAGGTGTCTACATGTGGGCAGAACCGCATAAGCAAATTCACCTGACCAGGAAATACTGAAAAAAAAAAAAAATTAAAGCATGGGTGTAATTGAAATCTTATAGACATCAGTAAATTGGGAATGTCTTGTATTAAAGATGCTAATATTTACTTTCAGTTGATTAGATGCTTGTACACATGTTATGTGCATAAATAAAAGATGAGAATTAGTCACCATTTGCACATCAATTGAAAACCTAGGATACTCAATTGTTATATTTTAGGACTCTTATCTGGCCAAACAAGAAACTAGAAAGCATTAGTCTCAAATCAGTATGATTTCCACATTGCTTTGGTTTAGATACCAACATTTGCTCTGCCAGGTGATGTGGAAAGGCCTGACATTTTCAAGTCACATTCATCATAATTTTTAAAAGCATCATTTATTCAAAGTTTGTCTCCACCTTTTTTTTGCCTGTTGAAAACAGTATGTACACAAAGCCTCTGGAAGGCTTTTCATGGCTGCAGAAATGGGACATTAGTAATTTGTTTGAAGAAATTAATATAGTAAACAACAAAATTCTGCTAACAGCATTCCAATGGTGAGGTGCCATCTGTTTTAGCAGGAATTGCTTTGAGCTTTCAAACTTGGTTTAGCTGAATCATTATTTATTTATACACAAAGTGCGTAGTTGGAATTTCGTAGTAAAACGTTAAGGTGTTTTGAGCACATTTAAGCATTGAGCACACATACCTGCTACTTTTTTGACACCTGATCTGGATGTTTGTCCATGTATCATGGCAAATAGAAAGCTATAATGTAAAATGCAATTTCAGTTCTAGTTATGGTTTCCTCGCTACTTTTTAAAATTTCTTTAGGCCTGACCTTTTTTATATTTATATCCCATAGAGAGGATTTCTTTATGATTATTTTTTTCAAATGTAAGCATAGGTTTGGTATGGTTTTAGTTGAAAGATGAACATTAGTGGTTTGCATTTTTATATCTCAAAGTTAGATCTCATGCAGAACATGCATTCAACCTCTAGTAAGAAAGAAAATAACACCTCCAGGTAGCAAAGAATTTTTTGAGTCAAGCTTAGCTTCCTAAACAGTGCTGGAGTGTTAAGGTTCCCACCAACAGCTCATGTGGCAGCATTGCTTAAAAAATTATTTGAACAAGTTCATTACACTGACAGCACCAAATCTTCCTGTCTAGAATCACATGAGAAAAAAAAAAAATCTTAAACTAGCATGTTGTCTTTTCCCTTATTATTAATAAAGTTACATAAAGAGCAGATAAACCAGGAAAAAAACCCCAAACTTAGAAAGCTACTGGAATCTTGACCATGGTGCCAGTTAAACTGGCAGCCTTGAAGCAAATCAGTATTGTTTCAGTTGTTTCCTAAAAGCTGGAAAACCAGACTGCAACTGTTGTACCCAAGCTAGATAAGCACAAGCTATTGGCACGATCTTCATTGTACTTATAGGAGCCAACAGCAAAATTTTTTTGGAGGATCAGCTGGAAATGATGAACGTAATGGAATTTTACAAGGAGAAACATAAGAATTATGCATTGTGTCATGCCAAAACTGCATTGCCATACTTGAAGAAAACTTGCTATTGAAAATCAGTAATTTAGGTGAGGAGAACTACACAGGTGAACGTAGTGGCTTGTGAAAATTGTTCACTAATTTTTTCCATCGAATTAAAAAGAAAACCTTCATAACCCAACAACAGATCTAAAGTTAGAATAGATAATGGCAGTGAGATCTGACACCCCGTGTCACACAGGATTAGCTTCTCACAGACGTGTAGTTTTTGTTGATTAAGAGCAAATATATGAAAGCAGACATGATTCAAGCAATTCGGAGCTGGCAACAGCAGAATCATGTATAGCAGTCCTGGCCTATTTGCTGCTCATTGGTTCTTTTTTTTAACACCTGGCTACACAAGAGTGACTGTAGGTAAGCAACTAAGTTTATACACAACTCAGGCCTTCTTTAAATGGGACCAGCAATGAAGTTCAGGGGGAACAGGAATTGTTTACCTAGATGATCCCAGAAATACTAACTGGAAATGTGTATACACCGAGCATTTAAACACCTTACAACCAGCAGTAGAAGAGTCCCAAACCATTCTTTGAGTATGAGCAGAAACGTTCTCTTAAAAAAAAAAAAGTCATGGATTAAGCACAAGAAAAAGGGGTTTTCCCCTTTTAACCCAGAGCTGCAGAGTATATTATCACATATTCGCTTAAAATTAAAAGAGGTGCTCTCTGACCACCAACTAGAACACAGAGCTCTCCCTCAGTGCCTTCAACACCATGTTGTGAGGTCATTCTCAGTCTCAGGTTTTCCATCTCTGGTCCAGAGAGCCTTTAATTCCCTACATACCTGCCAGCATTTCCAAGGAGGCCAAGCAAGCGGAATGCAGCTGAATTCTGAAGCAATCAGGGCAGCTGCTGCCTTTGTTCTGAACTTGACCTGATGTCACCTGACACTGCAAAATGGCCCAGAAAACTGGGTTTCTGCCTCACTTTTCCTGCCTTGCTGTCTGTTTCGAGATGAGAATCCTCACCTCAGGTTTTTGGAAAGGAGAGCTCCCTCTCCCCACAAAGATGAGGCAGAACGGAATGCAGACTGTTTATGCCGTTTGCTAACTTTCCTGAGTTCCTGCAGCTATATGTACACTTCTCCCCTCTCTTAGGGCCATTGCCAAGCTGAGCCAAGCAGGTGGATTCCTGCACCTGCAAAGAAAGCCCAGAGATCCCAAGGGGCTCGGCAGGCTATGGAGGTCCCCCAGAGTCAGGGTCACAGCTCCAGCCTGTCTAGACTTCTCCAGCAATGCCTTCATTCAACCCCAAAAGGTTGCATCACTTTGACACCCACTACTGCAATTAACAGCCACATCTCCATCTGAGATCTTGAGAGATTTATTGTTAACCTCACCTGCAGTCTTCTGAGTCCTTGCTCTGAATTGGCAACATGGATGACCCACACAGCAAAATACCCCAACAGAACCCACAATCTATCAACATTCTTGGAGACAAAATCAGAACTGACAAATTTGTCTTGAAAAACCACCTGCACTTACAAACAAGTAAATAGAAATGTTAAAAAGTAGTTACCATAGATTAGATTAGAAGTCAGAATGCCCAGTAACAATATTCACTTGGTTCGATTCACCAGTCAGGTACGCGGAAGATAACAGGATCCACTTCAATGCTGTGCGTCAGGAGATGACCAGAATATGGGGTCCACAGGCACATCACTGTGCTGGGAGTGCTGAGATGCCAAAAGCATCAGATTTTTTAACTGCTGTTAGTATCTGTATGATTTTCAGCAATGCTTCATGAGGAATCAAGGGGAGCCAGAAGATTAAAACCAAGCATGAGTATGATTAAAATCATACACAGAAACTGCTGGTTTCTTTTAATGCAAGAGGACAGTGAGCACTGGCTAGTAATGGTACAGCACAAATATTGAAATGTCTGTATTAATTTAGCACGGGTCCAACTCAAGGACAACTTCCAGCTCCTGAGGGTATGACCGATGAAAGGGAAAATGAGAGATTTGCTACTCAGAAAACCGAATGGCAGAAACTGCAGTTAGATTAAAAAATTAAACGTGGCTTAACTTTTAGCAAATAGCATACAGTTATAGGCGTTAACATGGTAGTTAATTTTTCTCCTACACCATGGCTTAAGCCAGTCATCACAAGAGAAGATGTCAGCAGTATGTTTTATTTGCTAGAGCTTGTCTCTGTCCTGCTGCAGTAAATAACGTCCTGTCAGGTTTTGAGTTACTCAGCTGCACAAACAGCAATGGCCTGAACACAGGGATACATATTTGATTATTATGTATTTGATAATTTAGCATTCTTCCCTTTACCATGCCACAGTGTTACACACGTGCACCAAGCTTTAAAAACATGGTGTTTTGAACCTGGCAGTATTATTTTAGTGGCTGAACAACAAGAAGGGGTTGTGTGTAAGGAATGGACTGACTGCACTATAATGATTAGCATCAATCAACAATGTTCACCAAATTGAACCAGCCCTGGCCTGCTGCACAAGGCTGAGTTTGCTGCAGACATACTCTAGGCAACTGTGGGAGAGATCTATAATGAGAATGATGGAACCCACCAGTTCAACAGGGGGTTTTAGTGCTATTGTGTTTCACTGCTCTCAAAGGCCAAAGTGCTTTAAACAGGTGACTTTACCAGGTAAGCACACTGTCGAAACTTGTTTCAGTAATATCTTTGTTTTTCATAATACACTAGTCTATAATAACCTACAATAGTAACTCAGACTGATATTATCTATAAGATATAAGATCCAATATAATTCAATTAAATACCAGTCTAACAATTTCTATGCAAATTACTTTACTCCATCTTCCACATTCCTTTATCTCTGGAGATCATTGTCAATTTCCTTTTCTGCAGCTTTTCTAGTGCTACACTGCATTTTGGTAATATCACCACTGAGGCTGAAGATAATATTTCAACTCTTAAGCCTACCAGAAAATTATAGTTAGATTTATATCCACTTTAGTCACACAACTTTGCTTTTCAATGATTTTTCAAACTACTTTTCCATAAAGTCTAGAAAGTTCATACAGGACACCAGTATTGTTTTTAGTCTATTCTGAATTTCAGACCAGTTTTTAAGTCTATTAATAGCCCCTGTACAAGAATGCTCATTAGAAGGACAGCTGTTAGCACATCCTAGATCCGACTCTTCCCATTTTAAGTCCCAGTTGCTTATAACTTTGCCAAACATTAAATGCTTGGGCTGAAATTTTCCATACAATGTCTGTGTCTCAAGCTGAGATGTGTTGGAAAATTTCAGCTAAAAAAAATAGAACTGTTTCCAAGAATGAGGGTAGGAGAAAAACATTCTGTTTCACTTGGGGGTGGGAAGACAGACAGAAGTCAGAGACGTTTTCACTGCAGAGCCTACTTGCTCTGATGCACTGCCCTGAATTTGGCAGGAAGGGATAATTTTGTTTAAAATTACACCTTTTTTTTTTTTTTTCCCTCCCCTGTGAAAATCAACACAGTATGGGCTACTTATGAGCCTTTCAGGAACTGGGGCCTGGGTGAACTCACTACAGCATGGGATGGGAAAGAGCTGCCCGCTGGGCTGCCCTCAGCCCCGTGCGGTCCCAATTCGTGCAGCCCATGGCCAGGCCAAGGGCTCCACAGACGCTCCTGGTACGTGCTCCTGCGAGCCCCTGGCCCCCAGACACTGTCACAGCACACCCAAAACACCAAGCATTAGGTAAACCCAGTACACTGGTTTGGTGCAGGAGGAAAGTAGCAGGAGCTGGAGGAAGAGCTGGGAAGGAGCTGCTAATACAGTCACTGAATGAAGTGTCCGGGTGACCTACGGACCATCCAGGCACCATGCCTGAGCTAACTTTGAGGCAAACTTCACTTCTTCAGTTTCTCAGGTAAGAGCTTGGTCTCTCACATTCATATTGCACAATTCTTTGCTTTTATTTTGCTTGTTTAGAAATTAAAAAGGAAATCAGGAACAACTACAGTGCACATGAGCTTTGTTAAGTGTTTAAGGAACCTTAGCACGGTTAAGTCTTTTTAATGAGGGAAGAAATCTTAACTATGCTAAGACATTATAGATGCTTAAGTCTCCTTAGGAATGTAGAGTAGCCCAGCCATGCCAGGACACCAAGCTTAAAGAAATTTTAATTGGTTAATAAGCCGTAAAGTCTTAACCTATCTTAAAAGAGTTAAGTGCTATAATCCCAAATGCTTGATTCTTTTATCCAGTCAAAACAATGAGATCAAAACTCCGAGCCTCTGAAGTTCAGTATAGTTTTCCTTTGTACTGCTGGGCTGAAGTCTGCATCCAAAGTCTGAATCCACACTCAACCAAATCTTCATGGTCAGGGAGCTCAGTCTGCTTGGAATTAATATCTCTGTCATTTGGATGAATTTGAACTAAGAGTTCAGTTCTAAACACTGGTTGCCTGAAGTGTTATCCAAACTTTTTTTTTTCCTGCTGATATTTGACACTAGTAGAGGTAATTTACTGACCCTTCCTGGTTAAATACCATCAGGCCAAGCACTCAGATGAACACTGTTGAACAGGGCAGTAACTGTAAACAGAAATCTCTGATTGTGGGGTCAATAAGCCACAGGGAATGTGAAGATTAAGGCAATGCTCCAGGAAAATTTATAGAATTAAATTAGCCAAACTAATTTAAAATATGATGTCACAATGAGATGTAATACACACAGATACGTATAGTTGAGAAAATACACATCAGAAAGCAGTAACTTACTTGCAATTTCAATACTTGTTTCAGGAGGAAAGGAGCTTTTGAAACTATCTAATAAATGTGGGCATAGTGATCATACACACTGCTGCTCTACAGGTAGCAAAAGAGTCCACCCTCACGTAGATCAGTATTTCATTAACAGCAGTGCTATGTTTATATGTTTCCTAACTTCTTGTAGAAAATTAGTTTATGACCAGTAGGAGATCCTCATGAGTAAGTAGTAAATTTTGGTCTCTAGTCATGGGTTGGAGTCCTTGATATAGAGAAGGGCTCCTTCTCTTTACACCAAGACCCTTCATTTGTAGTACAAGCTCTTAGAAGAACTTTACTGCCAGTAAACTGCTAAACTGAATTTTTGCAGCTTTGGAGTGAATCAGAGGGTGTTACTGAAGAGGATTTATGCCCCTTATGAACCACTAAACCAGGTCTGAGGGATTTTTCCTGCTGTGGAATCCCTGTAAGCAGCAGCAGTTTGTAAAGCAGTGGTAAAGCCCAGCTCCAGTGTTTGGTGTGATATCACGCAGGGGAACAAACAGACAGGGAATTAAAAAAAAAAAAAAAAAAAACAACCAGTAGGTACCCCAGCTTCTATGGCACTGAAAGAAGGCAGAACAGACAGTTTAAAGCCTTAAAGGAAAAAAAAAAACCAAACCCAAACTGTGTAGCATCAGCCCTGTTTAACACAATTCTCAGCTAGAGAGTTGTGAGGTGCGTGGGCAAGGGAACAAAAGAGTGTCCAGAGAGAGGAACCTGGGGCCACACAGAAGGTTCCTAACGAGGGAGGAGAACAAGGAGGCCAGTCACCAAACATTTAATGGCCTGGATGAGACATTATTGTAGGGTGCACGTTTCAGACCTGCTGAACTGGCCCCACACAGCCTCAGAGCTTTCTGGTGTTACCAACTGCAAGTACTCAAAAGTGCCAGCCAGGCTTCAAAATAGGGTGATTGAAACAAAAATAATTGTATTTATAAAAAAGAAAATCCTACATGCTCTTTTGATTACTATCTGTGTGTTCAGAAGCAAGTCAAAAGTTTGGTTCAGATTTTTTTTTTCTCTACAACAATGAAAACTAGAAATCATAACTAAAAAAAACCACACTGTTTAAAGAGGTGACATTTCTGTCTTCCATCACTTCAGTTTGAGGGCTGCGACAAACATGCAGCTTTCCATGTCTGTGAGCTAACCTGCCGAGCTCCAGCCTGTTGCAGGCAGTTTTGCTGGAACAAACTGTAATTATGCCCTTCATTTAATGTTTGTTGTTGCCTGAGTGGAACTCAGCTTAATAGTGCAACTGGCACATATCTAATGAACCGCTACTGCTTCAACAAGACCCATCTCAGGCCTACCTGAGGCAAGGGAAGAATCATTACTGCTCCTTATTATACTTATAATTCATAACTAGAATATTGCATCTTTTCATCTTGCAGCTTATAATGCCTAAAGGCTTTGAAGCCATAGAAGGCATTGCAATTATACAATACTTACCCCATTACAAGTTTCCTTGTGTTTTGAACAAAAAGATTTAGGTATTTAAAAATTACAACGCAAATCTCTGTTAAGCAGGATAAATATATTTGAAAAAAGGTTATTTTCTCATAGGTTTAACACTTGTAAAAGTGCTTCTGAAGGGCCACTTATGCTTTTTAGGTATGAGAATAGACTAATTTTTCCATCCTTTATTATTCCTGTAATTAGATTAAATTGTTTCCAAAACTCAAGTTATTGAAGCTATATCTATTGTATACATAAATGTCACATACAGACAGACATGTATCTCTACGTTTCCAGATTCTCTTGGCTAGCATGAGGAAAAAGATGGATGGTGGACTGGCAAAAAGATTGTCTCCAGTGAGAGATGACCTGAGTCATCAGCTGCTCAACTAGACTTACAGCAAACCTGGGAAGGTTCCTGCTGAGCCTCGTTCAGCCTGTTTGGTTTGAGCAGGGCTCAGATCCCTGTTAGCTAATCCTTTCTAGCCAATATTGCCATGTTATGGTTTACTTGCATGCTTGCTTTTCCAGCATAAACTGATTCTGGTTGCTCCAGGAATTCTTATTTTTCCAGCTCCTCTTAGCATCAGTTTTAACTCACATTCCTGGTGGTCTTTCTCTCTACATTATTATTTTCACTACAGAGCGTTCTGGACAGTTGGCAGTTGCAGCTGTTACAGCGTTTGTCCTACATCTCCGTGAAAGATGGGACATGAACAGATCCTGCTATACTGGAATCTTATCCTTTCCTTCCACCTCACTGTACTGAAGGAACAGCATCTCCCAGATACGTCTGATACCATCTTTGTGTGCCAAGCACGGATGGGTTTGGACATTTGTAGTTAACAAAAAGGGTTGTGGCCTGATATTCACTCAGTGTTGATGCCAAATCAGTTGTCTGATGGTAAAAGCTACTCAACAGGTGCCAAGGTTGAAATCAGTAAGAGTCTGTGAATGCTGTTTTCTTGAAATAAGTTGGTAACTCTCTGCATTTAACAATATCCAATTAAACAGAGAGTGGCCCTTGCTAGAAACCCACTGTGCATTTATTTTCTGTTTGCATTCGGCAGGTCTCATTTAGGTCATTAAGGTTGCCTGTGTTCAGCAACAAGAGACAAATCAAGAGCTTTTTTCTTTTCAGAAAGGTCACTGGTTACATTTCTGCTTCTGATACAGAAATTTGTGCTGTGAAGTCTTGATCCATTTCCTTATTTTGACAGCTTTCAAACCTCCTGACAGCTATTTATAAAATAAAGTTGGGGACCTTTTTCATGGCACAGTGACTTACCAGGTATTTGCTAGTTATCTGATGCCACAAGGAAAATAATTAATGAATAGTCTAGAGATCTAACGAATTTGAATGCACCCTTATATTGTAATGAAGTCCACAGGTCTTAACCCACAGTCAACTACTTGACTGTGTGTAAAAAGAAATACACCAAAAAAAAAAAAAAGTTGAAAACTTAAATATATTTAAATACATATTGTCAGAAATCATCTCTGGAAAGATGTATATATTTTACCAAGGATACTGTCTTTATTTAATGGTTGTATTTAATTCTTAACCTACTTATGACATATTTGAGAATGACTAAAGCCTTCTTCTCTAACCCATTCTACATATGTATGGAGGAGGACAAACAAACATAAATAATGAGAGACTTTTCTAGCAGCAGGCATGCTTTTTGTCTTCTGGAACATCAAACAATGCTAGGCTGTTGTATTTTTTCATGGCAGACTTTGGTGAATGAAACAGACTTCCATTTGTGCAGTTTGCACAGGCAAAAGGCAAACGGTGCTAACTGTAAAATCTTGTGCTGGTGTTGACCTAAAGGAGCATTATTGTCCCTCTTCCAAAGATGCCATAAACATCTGACAGCAGCCCAGAGCAGTACAGTATGGTGCCCAGGGGGTGGGACCCTTTGCTTTTTGTCCCCACCAGCCGAGGCAGCTGCCTTTGTGTGGTCAACACAAGACAAGTGTGGTGGGAAAAAGATGAAGAGGAACAGTGTTTGCTTGTGTGCAGTGCTGTCTGGGCTCTAACCCACTTCTCTGCCCCAGCCTGTTGCTCTTGTGCCCCACCTTGCCTTGCTCCTGAGGGGCAAGGCAGGACAGGCAGGACACGACCGTGATGATTTGTATTCCCTCTGCTCCGCAGTGCTGTGGAGAGCACGAGCAAGGCAGTTCGTGGAACAGTGCTTAGAGACTCTGCTTGCTAAACTCAGACAGCAGCAATAGCATTGCTGGAGCTAGAGCATTTCAGGACTGATGTTGCTCAGTTCTGTTTATGTTACGCAGCAAAACTACTTTCTAGAAGCACAGCAATAGGCAGTGAGACACTAATTCATTATGGAACGGGGTGACTCATCTTTGCTCCCCAAGTAAGACTCATTTCTTTAACACCAATATTGAAGGAGCTGGGGTAAGGGAAAACTCAGTCCAGAAAGGAAGAAATTGCATCTATGAGGACTTCCAAGTCTATCACATCAATTTTAACCCAAGCAAGAATTTTATATCAGGAAAGTCCAAAACCCAATTACAAAGCCCTAGAGGTATCTCTTTTTAGCTAAATCAACATTTGCACTTGTACAAGTCCAGAATCGTTCAACAGCCTCTATGTAGATGTCTATGTATAGCCTTATGTTCTTCTTCATCGGTCTCCAATATGAATATGGAGCCAGAAACAAGTGGGAGCATCACCTCCAGCCAGGGCTGCAATAAACTACAAAAATAAACCCCACCAAACCAAACCCACCACACCAAAACACCTCTTCAAAAGTGAGGTTGCCTTGAATGTGGCAAGTCAGAACCTTTAAAGTCTTTTCAGCAGCGCTGGAGGTGTGGAAAACAATCCATTTAAGACAATATCTCAGACAAAGACGTTGTGGTGACGCGGGGGTTAATTACAAACAACAGAGGTCCATTATCCATGCCAGAATGTTGTGTTCTCACACAAAAGGCGCTCTCACTTGTTAAATGTCTAGCCTAGACTATCAGAAATTGCATTACACTTGCTGCCCCTCCCCTTATTCCCGGACTTTCTTACCCCGGCCTTTTTTTCCCCCCTTCCTCCCATCTCTATTGAAAGACAGTAATTAAACACTAAAGCCTCTCAGTTTCTGCAGCACTGCGGGGGAACTCCTCCCTGTAATAAGCACCAATTACTGGCTGCGACTGCAGCTGATGAAGGATTATCCTCTCACTGAGCTACGGCAAGCTCTAGAGTATAATCTTCAATTAGTTCAATTCATGTAGCACACTGGCAGGCAGGCCACTACGTTTCCCACGACTTACACAAACAGCCTTTCTTTGACACCCCCCAACTCTGCACAGATGGTCCCAGCACTGTCTGTTGCAAAGTTCAGTGCATCTGGCCCCTAAACCCACCTAATGCAGGCAGCAAAACAAAGCCTGCGACTCAAGTGCCCTACAGTACCTATTTGTTTCAGTAACAGCAGACTGGCCTTTTTTTTTTTTTTTTTTTAATAAAAGAAAGAGAAATTATTCAAGGAGTCAGAAAACAGGTGGATAAACAAAAAACAACCAACAATCTTCTGGACTGACACTATAAATCACTTCCAATCATTTTAACTATGCTTGAATTTTTTTAAAAGCCCAATCATATACTAATATAAATCATAGGGCTGCAACAGCCAAGAGACAAGAAAAGTAACATTAAAACTGCAAGTCTATGTTTAGCTCTTTCCCTTAGGTATTGTAGATATCCTCAAGAAATAGTTTATATTTGCCCCCCCCCCCCCCTTTTTTTTAACAGCTTTTCTGTTCACTACTTGGAACAAAGGCTTTTGTGAACCCAGATTTGCTCTGGGCCCTGACTTATTGCATCTGCATACTGATATTTTATATGGTCTACGAATCAACTTTAATTGCTGAACCTGAAAATAAAGTGGTACTTATTTAAAGAAAATAATCCAAAGCAGGTAAAGTTTAATCAGTTGTTGGTCTGCCTTTATCTGTGTTGTTCATACTTTGCTGTACAACTGCTAAACGCAATAATTAAACAGGCTGAAATAGATTAGTTCCACTGACATCATCGTCTCGTACACTGCCTGATTCTGTTGGCACTGCCTTTGCCTTCGAGGAGCTGCCAGCACCAGAAGGCTGCACCTACAGGCTCCATGCCCGAGGCACCTGCTTTTGTAGCCTGGAGTTTACATCTGACTGATGCAATTTCCACTGCTGCCTCCACGTGGCTGCCTGAGCTGAAGAGAAAGGGATTTTTTCCAAAATCAGGGCATGTCCTCACATGTCAAGAGGTTGTATAACCTTGTAGGGTGACTTACAGTGGACAGTGAACCATCTTTCCCAACATAAGAGATTCTATGCTTTTATGTACTTAAGGTATATGGGCTTACAGGTCCCTCAGATCTGGAAAAGCACCTCTATATGTCTGAAAGTGTATCTGGTTGGGTTTTTTCCAATTATATTAATTGGGATTAAATAAAAGATTATTTTAATTCCTAAAGCTTGCCTCAGTCACATTCTCGTAATGTCGTTTACATCATCCTGCTGAGTATATCACATATACATTTCAATCCTAAAAGAACCAAATCAGGCAGACCAAACCCCCACGCTTGTTTTAGCTGGACTGTTCATTTTGGACAGTCAAGCAAAGGAGTCAAAGGTCAAGTGTAGGTCGAGTTTGCAAAATGCCATATACCTCACACAACTTTCAAGTAAATGCACTCTAGCTGTTTTCTCCCCTCTGCCACTGCTCTAACTCTTCAAATTATATAGTGCTGTAGGTGTTTTCAGAGAGAATTAAAAAAAAAAAAGAATCAAAAAACACCAACAAAAATCAACCGTTATCCTAAGGAACACAGAATTTATATTTGCAGCAGTTCGGACTTTAGATTTCAAATACCTTAGGCTGGTACACAGCTTCCAGAGATCTCTGTCAGATCCTGATCAAGAGGATCTTAGAGAGAATGCCCTTCCTATTTCCTGTACACCCAGGAGCGGAAGGAATCCAAGCTCTACGTTTATAATATTTAGGGAGTGATTGAGGCATCCTGCCAATGTGAAATCAAGGAAATGTAATAGAAGAATATTCCATAAATTTAACTTCTCTTTCTGCTGGGACCTCAGAGAAAGAAGACCCCATTACCACAGCGAACAATGGGCTGCTCTTACTTGTCACGTGGAAGGTTTCTAAGGGTGAGGCCTTACATATATGCTGCTGTCCTGCATCTGGATATGGAAATGGGCACTTAGTTTCACTACAATCCAAGAACTGTCTCCAGCAGTACTATAAACACCCAGCTGTAGGATTTGATCGTACTCAGGTGCCATTTGTAAAGCTGTTCTTCCTGTGGGTACCAGGGTAAAAGCATGGAAGATGGCTTTACTTTATAGCTCAGATGAACCAAGCCTGGGGTCACACCACCCTCACAGACCTGGCATCTAAGCAACTGCAGTCCTGCACTGACTACTCAAGCAGCGCAGTGGAGTTTCAGGGTAAAACTGTCTGACATTGTAGAGATGCACTGAGGAGAAGAGCACTTCGTATCTGAACCTCTCTGGCTTGGGTTGTCCTCTTTTGTCTTCTCCTTCCATGATTTCCCTTGCACCATCAGCATATTTGGCTCACTCCAGAGCCAAGTAACACAGCACAAAATGGGCTCATGCTCTCCTTAATCTCCTTTTAATCACACAGAACCATGCTGACACAGTTACAAATAAGAGAAAAGCTTCCCTCCAAAATGCTGTGACCTCTGAACTTTGAGGAAATGGAGAACAAACTAAGAAAATGAGTGGGAAGAGTCCAGTGAGCACCTAATGGCTAATCCTTGTCAGCTATAGCAGGGGGAGGCAGCAGGTCTTGACCATCTCAGGGTGCAAGTATTGCCTCTGCTGCGATAAGAGGCTCACTGGTATCACACCTCCATTCTCCACTCAGTGGGAAGAAGAAAAATAAGCAAGGTGAAAATTATCAGTCTCACAACAATTTTTAAAAAATTGTAAAGCACTGAAGAGGAACGCAGACAGTGTACAGTACACACAAAATACAGAGGGATGTACTAGAACCTCAGATTAGAGGAGACCCCTGAGGATCATCAAGTGCAGCATCCTGAGAACATGACCTCAGGCTTGAAAAAGGGTTACAGAATTGAATATATAGTACAGATAAGCCAGAAATTAGAGAACATTCCTATGAAAAGAACATGATGCCAAGACTTGCAGGGGACTCTTTGGCTGACAATTTTACCCAAATAGAATACAAGCAGCAGTGCAAATTTAAGCAACTGTGGGCAGTGCCTTCACTGTGGGGTTGCATCCTGGATTCATTTTACTCAGTGATCTAGTTTACTCTGATTTAAATTTCTGGTTTGGGCTCTAGACTGTATCAGGTGCCATATTCAGATGGCAGGAAGTCAACTTCACCTCATAAATCAGCCCCTAGATCTTTTTATATATATGACCACACGCACGAACATGAATTTGTGCGCCTGTTGGTAATCTCTGGCCTGTGCACTGACACTTGCAGCACTGGGAATGAAGCACAGGAATGGAAAGTCTGAGTGCACTGCAGGGCTGCAGTCTCAGTGGGATCACAGCTGGGGGAATGGCTCAGAGAAGAGTGTGGCAACGGCTGGGTACAGGCACTGTGGGAAGGACAGGCTAGGCAGATAAGGAGGGGGAGTTACTCAGCCCATGAGAGCAGCAGGAATTAGAGGAGCTGTGCCTGGGACAGACAGGAGCCAGTGAGAGCTCCGGGGTCAGGGTTAGAGGGCAGATGAGCATGGGAGATGGGGTGGTGGGTGTTTGCTTGGGTCTGCCTGCTCAAGGAAAAGCTATTTTCAGCCTGTGGGGAGAAGGAGCCTCACATGCACATCCCCTGGTCCTTGTGAGAGGCTCGAACCTCCCCTGGATCTGCTCAAAGGCAGCTCAGCAGGACACAGGAGCTGCACTGCTGGAACTCATCCTTACAAACAAGGAGGATCATGTCAGGAAAGGGAAGGTTTGGGGCAGCAAACAGTGAAATGTTTGTTTGTTTAAAGCACAAACCAGCAAAGAGCAGCAAGTTTCAGGGATCCCATCACCTACTTAAGGTTAGGTGCATGCTTAAAAGCTTTCCTGGATTGGGGCCATCATTGGCCATTAATATATACACTGGGAAAAAAATCATGCCAAATAGGTTGTAATGCATCTAGAGAGCAAATTGAGTCCTGATCACCACACATGCATTATTGTGCTCTGACCTGATGAAGCATACATAATTATAGTGTTTGCTTTAAACAATGTGCCATGTTTCATGTAAATATTGTAAACAGGAGGCAAGCTGGACAAAGAATTGTGTCATACCTTTTAATTCAGAGCAGGAGGATTTAAGTTTAAAAAATCTCTTTGGATGACACCAGTTATGCCACTTTATAAACGGCTGAGTCCTTAAAGACAGCTTTCTCCTAGGAAATATAAATAAAGCCTGATGTGTTTTACTGAAAATATTTGTAAGACATTAACAAAGTTTGCAACTAGCATTATTAACTGCACAATAACAGGGGCTTTATTCATCAGGATGCGCATGTAATTTATTCCGTGTAAAATTCGTTATCACAAATATCAAACATGCTGTGGATAATAAATGATGAGGCAGAAATAAAACAAAGAGAGCTTTGTTTCAGGACACAAAAGCAAATTGACCCTTTTGATTTATTTGTTTTTCTAAAGAAAGGAAATGCTCATTTAGCAGATTAAAAATGAAATAGGGAAGTTGAACGACAAAAAGTCTTGATAAAGATGGTACTTGTTAGAACTGCATGGAAAGATAACAAGTGATTATAACAGAAAATGTGAACAGTCCGGTGAAACACAAGTATGATCAAAGCTGTGAAAAAAGCAATTAAGCTGTTTTGACACTTGACTGATATGTTGAATGTGTGTGTTGATTTGAGGCATTTAAACTACGTTCTTAAGCAACTCTGTTTATGGGGCACCTACCAGCACAGATTTCTTTCATCTTGCCTTATAAAGCAAAAAGGAAAATATTTCAAGAGACACATTGTCATTGGATTATTCAGATTGACTTTGCTACACTTTCTTAGACTACATATACTTTATATGCCCATGGGAATTACGCCTTCTAAGTTACTGAATAATTGGAAGATTTATTGTAAAAACAGTGGAAAAGCAGCTCCAGAGCTCAAACGATTTCCTTTTGGAGCAAAAAGTCTTCATGTAAATAACTGAGTTACTCAATATGCAAACCTATCAAGATAACTGGAAGCTTTATTCTTTCCAAGCTACAGGGAAAAAAATATAAATAGTTCTTTTAGTATCAAAGTTCAAGACACAAACTGGGTCCTGAAAGCTTTGTAAAATCCAATACAATTCAGTAACACAGTTTAATTCCAGGAAGCATCAGACTCAGTTGCATTAGACATCAGTTTGAGAGGTGATGTTCAGAAGAGCTGTAAGGTGGTAAAGAGGACACAGTTGTTCCTAATTCTTACCCCATTTTTGATGCAAGAGCCTGGCTGCAGGAGGTTTTGCGTTGATTCCAGTGAGATCAAGGTTTCATGCCTATCATTTGTACTCTCAAATGCTCAAGGCTTTTTTTTTTTTTAAGTTACTCCATGAGGTGCTTGACAGGAAATATAAACAGATGGCAGCAAACAAGAGCAAGACATGACTTTTTCAGTGTTTTTGCAAATGTAAGGCAGAGCTTCAGCTGAAGACATTTCCAGGGAAACTCAGAACAAAACATCCTATTCTTTGCCAGACAGGCAGCTGTGTGGCTGAGCGCTGTCACACCGAGCACAAGACAGGAATTCCTCTGGCACCCTGACTAACAGGCAAGCAGAGGTGGCACTACAGAGGTGGGCTCTGAATAGAGGATTCCTAAAGATGCTACCCTGGAGAGCTGGTGCTTTGAAACACAGGGAAACGATAAAAGTTCCAGAGAAAAACCCCACTAAACCATCAGCCAATAAAATCCAGTGGCCCCCTATTCCAGTTTGCTTGTTGTTTCTGAAGGAGTGAAGTAGCAATGGAAAAATAACATTTTCTTTGTGCAAAGCAAATGGAAAAAGGCTAGGAAAAGGCTGGTATCCTGCCTTTTCATCTATAGCAGTTCTGACTGCTTTCTGCTCTCATTGTTCTTTTGCACTGAGGAGTGGTGGAAAGGGGAAAAGAGGCAAATGTCTCAGTTGTTTGGCCCTGATGCCACGCCAGAGCAGTATGGAAGTGGGCAACCCTTTTCCAAGACGCTGCAGGACAGAGAAGTATGACATGGCAAGATGGACATTTTTAGTACATGCAATTTAGTTAAAGACATGCTGACAAATCTAAATCAAACCCCTCACAGGTCATGTTAAAGGCTACATTAGCACAGCTGAAGGCTCAGATGTTGAGTGACAACCAGAGCAAACTGAAGACAAAAAGAAGAGAGAAAGGTAGGACAAAACTAGCCACAAGGAACCTTTCCTAGAAAAGCTTAAATTCACCCACCCTGGGTGAATCTCTCCCCTCTGGCAGTACTTCCAAATTTCTTACAACGTCCTGCCTTAACTTCAGCATACTGCTTCAGCTCCCTGCTCCTGCCAGCGTCCTGATAATTCCATGTCCACACCATCCTGCCTGGCCCCCACCAGGAGAAGCCCACTAGCCCATTTCTCAGCAGCAAGCAGCTCACCTGCAGCCTTTCAGAAAACAACACCCTGTTGGCCAACCTAGACATTAAGCAGTCCTCAGAGTAACTTGAAATGGAGGTTTTCCAGAAAACAAACAAAAAGCCATTTTAGAACCATTTTATATTTTTTTCTGGGTTTTTTTGAGCCTCATATTGAATATTTCAACTCTTTAGAACATACAAGCATGAGAAAGCTTTCACTTGTTAATTAAAAATTAACTTATTTTTTCTAGACAGTATCAAAATTGGCATTGCCAAAACAGGGGGGAAAAAAAAAAATCAACTTCCTAGCTCTCCAGGAATAGAAATGAGCTTTGTATTCTTTTGGAATAGCACCTGACAACAGCATGAGTACAAATGCCGGCAACACCACCACCTGTAGTTGATTTCTTATAGCATGTTTTAAATGGGGATTAAATTGTGTCTCAAAGTTTAGAGGAACAATTCTGTGAGTGTGAGTTACACTATTTTCATTATCAGAAAGGGTAGTGGGCACCCTGGATTGTGCTACTTGAGCAGACCAAAGTAGCAGGTGAGTCTCAAGCACTAATTAGTGGCCAGAATTGGAGGGATCAGCTTTGGTGGGGACACTTAGTACGTTTGGTCATCTTTATTGTTACACTACTGAAATAACTCTTCTGGCTCGAATCACATGCAAATAAAAGTTATCCTACTGGGATACAGACAAATGATTCCTCCAAAGTATGTTTACACTGCTTCCACATCCACTGCAAAGCAAATATAAGACCTTAAGCTAAAACCCTTGAAACAAGCTTCTAAGAATGTAGCTGAGCCTCTGTATCTTGATTTCTCCACCATTTTTTATGTCAGGTGATTTGATACTTGTGAGACTTGTAGTGGTTGCGTTGAAAGGTACCACAAGGATCAAACCTATTACACTTCACTGGCAAATAATGGCAACACGCTGCAAAATTGCAGCATTTACTATGTGATAATCCTTTTAGGTGCTGTATCTGCGGTGACACCCTTTTTTATAAAGCCTGTGTCCTGCTTCCCTTTAAAGTCAACAGTAGAACCTCCCTGTGTGCCTTTGAGAGCAGATCCAGACCTAAGTTCACAGAAATGAAAGTAAAGAGAGCTTAAACAGCACTGCTCCCATGTGTTGGGCTTGGAAGAAGTTTAAGAGCAAGCCAGTTGAGGCTCAGACTGGAAGAGATCTGTGAAAAGTTTTACTGAGGCAACAGGACAGATCTGCTGTTGCCAGAGGCAAGCAGAGGCAGGAACAGAGCTGAACACAGACATAGCATTGTTATTAGAGAATTAGGTTATATTAAGAATTGGGTCACCCCAGCCCTTTCTGCATCAGATAATCAGAGGAAAACACCAGTCCTGCAGGTATTTCAGTTATCCCAGTGCATGAGTAACAGATGTCTTTGCCATCAAATCACTTGGGTAAATAGTGCAAGTTTAGCAGAAAGGTAATTGCAGAAGATTTGATTTAATGTTAACAACAGTGTGACCTGGCAGCACATTTGGGAGAGGAGCAGTCAAAGTACCCTGCTCTGTGCTCGGTGGCATCGGAGAGAAGGTGTGAAATACAGAGTGCTATCATCCACGGAGTGTGGGGATGAGAACTGTGGGTTCGAACTGAGGGTTCCTAATGAGGAGGACAGAGTCATCTGGTTATTTTAATTGACCATAAGTTGACTATGAACTGCTGATACAATACATTTATGGAAAGATATATGGGAATTCATTAATTCCCTGAAAAAGAATTATGAAATTTATTAAAAGGGCACTCGTGAGACTTTGTGCAGAGTATCTGTGTGCTGGTCTGGTCATGCGAAGATGAAAAACATGTTACCAGAGGAATAGAAAGTAGACTGGAAAACAGCTTGACTTGCTTAGCCTAGGATTAAATAAGACTCAACAGGGAGTCTAAAAGACTACAAATGCTCAAAATCAATAATAGGGAAGGAGAAGGATCATTTAAATGAAAAACAGTGTCAGTTCAGTATTGAGTGATGTAAAACAGGAATAAAACTAGGGTCAAACTTAGAAAAAGAAATAAAGATTCCAAAGTAGCTAACTTCTTGAGACAAAGAACAAAATATCTTCCTGGTTTTTAGGTGGTAAGATGAGCTTACCAAAGACTGGCCTTAGGCTTGGAGAACTTTGCTAGGCACGTGTTCCTAAAAGGGGTGAATTTAAAAAGGTCAGTTATAAAAAACTGCCTGGAAAGCATAATTTTAAGGAAGCTACATGACTGAACTGAGACGATGTGAAACACTTGTCCTGAGCCTTTGGCATGTCTTAATTTTCAACTATCAAGTTTGGTTACAAATTTGGGCATAAAGTTGAGTTTATATAGTTTTGATGAAAGACAGCAATAAACTAACTAAAGGAATATGAAAAACACATGGGTGATGGTTTATCTGATGGACTGAATGCATAAGGTAAATTCAGACAGCAAAACACATTTTTACTGGAGTTTAATAATGTTGTTTTGGAGTAGGACTGAAATTCTTTGTAGTTTTACTTTCCTAACACTGCCCAGCTGGAATTTCCATTTCAAGTTACTATAATACAAAGCTTTACAGTGGTATTTTAACTGTTCATTTTAGATGGTTTTCACACGGAGAAGTTTACTTGAATACCAGATATACTGTAAACATACTGAACATCTGGTAATTAAGTATAGTGCACAGTAATCTCCATAAAGCCCATATCTGTGGTGAAATCTTTTTAATAAATAGTTGATAATGGAATGAAGCTATTAAAAGAATTACAGCACACATGGTGAAGTACAGTCATTATTAATCCCAGAGCATGAATAAAAGCTTTTAACTGTCCATTTTACCAAGAATCTTTAAGATGGGCCTGTTCTGAAATGAGTGTCAGCATAGAAATATCCCATTTGCAATAGGAAAAAAAGGGACTCCATAATTCTACCAAATAATTTTCATAACTGTTCAAATATCCAGTGAGTTCTATACCACTCTCAAAGTGTTCATGCCCCACTTCATGGCAGCACAACCTCAACAGTCTTGCCCAAGGCAGCCAGAACACCAGTGGGAGTGCAGGGTCACTGCCATTTTACCCCCTTTTAAGAAATACTTCCCTTGAAGCAGTTTATGGGGCGCCATTTGGAGTGTCCATTCTCACCCTCGGCAGCAGAGAAGTTTTCTTCTCTGAGCAGAGTGAGAGCACACCTGAGAAAGCGGGAGCAACTACCTCTCCTGGTTTAAGATTTCTTCAGAGGACTCTGGCATTGTACAGACATGGAATTACTTATCCATTATTAACAAACTGGAGATCTCAATCTTTTAGCTCACTGACACTTCACAATATCCCAAACAAGTTATGATGTCACCAGCCCTTAAGTTGCCACCTACACATTTCAAGAAACACCCATCAGAACAAAATTGTGCATCCCCTTCTACCAAACTCTGCTTAAACCCCAAACCTTAACTTTTTTAATAGCAATTTTTTCCCCTTGCATTTGATCAGTGATTCTTCTTCCTAAATCAAGGCTAAGTTCATTATCCACCCTGGGCTACCAGGTTTGAAAGGAGATATGTCTTCAGGTTCACAAGGGCAATCTGTTTATACCACTGCGTATTTTTACACCTCAGTGTATTTGTGCCTAATTAGGTGCTGCTACTTTTGGTCTCTCTCAAGGAGAAAAGACAAGGCAGAAAGAATCACGTCTTGTCGATATCAGCTGGGGAGTCTTTCTGCTGTACCTTCTGCAACCGGACTTGTCTATCTCGCATTGGCCTTTTTAGCCATCAGCATGCTTGTAGCAAGCGTGGGTAGAGCCCTTCTCAAATCTTCATTTGCAGAGTCCAGCCATGATGATGATGACTTTTGGTCTGTGTTTGGCCCAGCCACCTGTGAGAGTCTGTTCTTCTCCTGCCGAGTTATGTGAAAACAAGCACAGAGAAGCAAGAACTTTGTCCTTGGAGGAAGCATCTTGTACGAACTGAAATTAATTGGTGACTGGCCATTGGCTGAAAGCCCTCCAAGGGCATTTGAAAGGGAAAGTGAAGAGGAAGATGAAGGTGGTTCTGTTGGCCACCTCTGTGTAATAAATGTTGTTCTGTTGAGCTATCAGCGGTGTACTGGTTTCAGTTTCAGCATTCTCCCTTCTACACTCAGCTTTTCCAGTGACTACTTAAGACCTTAGGTACTTTTCTCAGGAGCGCTGGTACATTGTTTAAATCACTGGTATGACTCATTAGCTTATTCTGTATTTTAGCCAGTTAAGTTCCTCTACCTTACACTCCTCTGTTTCCATTTATTATTCTTTCTCTTCAATAAATCAATGTCAAAACACCTTGGGCAGCTGGTTGGCAGCTGTCAAGCAAAGTGTGAATTGATGCCAGCAAACATCAACACCACCCCCCAAGTGACACCAAACTACTGCTGTGGCATCAGCTCCCAGTTTTCAGCTGCCAATCATTCCACTGCCATTTTGTTTCACACAGCTCTAGGCAGGGGACTGAATGGACCCAATCAGAATTCTGCTGTTGATGTTTGTCAAGGCACTCCCTCGCAGCTGTTCACGTGAGATCAAACAAGGGACTTCATTTCTACAGCCAAGTTCTCTGCCCACCCCCTCTTCACAACAGGTCCCTAATCCAGTTTGCCACTGTATTCCATGCTTCATATTCACCCCTTCTGTCTGTTAAGCCTTTGAGTTGTCCTTATAGGTGTATCTTTATGGCTCTGTGCCTCCAAGAATATAGGCCCAGATTTTTATAGTAAAACATCAAAATCAAAGCATAGGAATATTTTTCAAATATACTAAATGACAACTTCTGATAAATTCAGCAGACATTCACTAAATCTGATTAAAACATGGGAACTCAATTTTACATATCTAAGTTCAAAAGTACTGATCTAAATTATCTTTGAACCTTCTTTGGTCCTTCCCCCCCGCCCCCCCAAAGACCCTTCCTGTTTTTCATGTGGTGATCTCTCCAGCTGCACAAATAAAGCAAAGCCGCCACAAACCTGGAGTTGTTTGACAAGCAATTTAAACAGGGAAAACAACAGAAAAGGAGGTATTTCATGAGGACTTCCAATTCGGTCAGTTCAGTGTACCCCTTGCCTCTGCTTGAGCACATGTGTCTGGCAAACCGTCTTGGAAGCTCGCAGAAGGTGGAGCAGGTGTTAAGCTCTTAAAATGAACAAGAATTTTAGTAGCTACATGAGAGTAGTGCAACATGAAGTGTTATTTCACCAGCAGCTCCAGATCTGTGATGGGCTTTTAAAAAAAAAAAAACTAGATACATTTATTAGAATATAAATGTATTCAGGGAATAATCCCAAAATATTATGAATTGTTGGTGCCAACTTCTGTCTTTGATTTCTAGAGCTCAGTCATTACTCTTCTGAATAGAAGAAGTGTTCTTTTGCCCTTTTTTTAAATTTTTTTAGAATATTTTGATGAGAAAGACTACCATCAAAATTAGTGTACCTTGGATTTGAAATTCATTTGAAATGCAGAAGGCTTCTTACTAGAAAAATGGACACTCACTTCCTGAAAATCTGGAAAAATCTAAATCTCTACAGCCACTAACACCAAATTAAGTTTCAATTGCCATTAAAAAAAAAAAAAAACAACAAAAAGCAAACCAGGATTTGGAGTGCTGTAAGAATTGCTGAGTATATCTGGAACATACATGGTTCCAAGTCCATGAAAATTGGAATCTTGTCCATAAAAACACCTTCCTATTCCCCTGAGGGCTCCTTACATGTGCTGCACATGCAGGACTGCAGACTGTCCTGTTATTAAACTGCATTGACCTGAGCCTCCCAAGTCCTGACAGAACTTAACCTCTCCATGGAAGAGATCAATCAACAAAATTCACTACCTGAGTATTAAAACACATCTTGAAAGGACCGAAAGTTGCTGCCTTCCTACAGCACCCACAGGTCAGGACAGCAAACTGAAGGAGCCACAAGCACAGAGTCCATTTTTTTCCTGAAGAGATTAAGACAGCAAGCAATATTTCCATTTTCTGTGAACCACAGTTGCTTGGATGACTTATCACCTCTTTAACCAATTTAGACTCTAACCTAGGAGATTTTTTTTTTTTTCTAGAGGTGGCAAGACTTCACGGACAAGAACTGCACAGGTAAGCCCCCCTTTCTTACCTAAGCAACACACTACAGTGTGTGAAAAAAGTTTCATGAAGAAATACTTGGACACTACAATAAAGGTGCAGGGGAGAGGTAGAGTATATGGGCTCCCAGAAATGTGACCCCAATGGAAAGGATTTTCCTCAGTTTGAACTGAAATGCTGCCTTTTCACAGAAGGATCTACTGTTATACATGTTTTTCCACTGCACTTTAGCCATGCCTCTGTATAGAAATCTCTGGTTCTGGACTATGGGATTTGATCTAAACAGGTCACATGTCTCCAAGTACTAGAAGTAAAAGTATCTTGTATTTACCCCCTTCCTCTCCTGAGGGGATTAGGCATTTCCTAAATCCTGAACTAGGATCTTACTCTGAAGTGCCCTATGCGAAACCAGAACAAAATGCACTCTCAAAAGGCTTTTTCTAAAGTGTGCAATTGAAGAAGAAAATCTGAAGGTTTTAGTTTTGACAGAATAAATTCAACCCTGAGAGAACAGGAAGGCAGGGGATAAGAAGGTACCTGTAGTTACTGTGTGCAGAGCCCAGCTCTGCCTGTGCAGTACAAGAGACCTTCCAAAGAGGGAAAGTTGTGCAGCGTTATGTCCCACAGGAAGGAGCTGGAGAGGGTCTAACACAGCAATAGGATATTCCCCTCCTTTGCCAGGGGGCCAAAGTGCACATATGACATGGTTTACTTGGTCAGGTAAGTGAGGTCTCAGGCTTGCAATTGAGCCTCACAAGCCTCTTTGTTTAATGCAGTAGTTGCCTTAGGCAGTTTGTCATCTCGGGGACAGACAAGCCACAAGGACAGAGCTGTACACTGCAGGTCCATCTTTAGTATAAAAATGTATTAGTAAGGTCTTCTCTAGGCCAGAGCAACAATCTCTTGACAATTAACTATGATGCTACCAAATTGACAGGCAGTGAAGGGAACTGAACTACATCTCACTGTTATCAGATTCCAAGTTGGTTAATTTTTCATGGGTCACACTGAAAAAGCTGAGAAAATGAAAGTCTGAAAGAAAAGTCCTTTCCCTTCTGGGAACAATGCAAAAAAAAATATTTATGCTCTTTTTCCCCTTCTAAATACACCAGCTCACATTCAAAATGAGCACTTCACCAAAGAAAGCATACTAGTGCATGACTTAAAAGCATCTTAAATACTCTATCACATCATTCAAATAAAGTCTTTTGGACTTTTGAACACATACTTCTTTACATTAGTGCACAATCTTTCTTGTATCTTACAGTTCAAAACATGAAAAGAAATAATTCCATACTGGCTTTTTAGCAGTCTGCATATGTCAAAGCCAATCTATCTCTCCCTTCTCACTGCTATTGCACCTTATGTCCTCAAATAAAGGACTCTTAAGTACGAGCCTGATGCCACCAACTGAAATACTTCATAGCCAGGAATTAAGGACCCACTTTTTCCAAGTATTAAACACATACTTCTGCCCCCTGCAATCCCAAATCACAACACAGAAGTTTGGTAGAGTCCATCAGAAGTAGCAGGTTAAAAAAGGTCTGTAATCACCATAATGAAGAATACCTAAACAGATTTGCTAATTTTTCTCTTCATCATTAGTAACAAAGTAATAAAGTAAAAAGCAAGTGTTCTTTTGCAGTGAAACCTCTGGTTTATATCATCATACTAACTTTTCATAGCTGATTTTATCTCACTCCTCTGTCAGCAAATTCTTGAGCACAGTGGAACTTCGGTTATCTCTGGCTTTGTAACCTGCCTGCACAGGTGCAGTAACTCCAGAGGCTGACCACAATCATTGTCCAGTCTGGGCCCTGGCAGCCTCCCTGGCTCAGAACATTGTGGAACTTGTCCCTTGCACTTCCCTTTATGTCAAGAGCTTCAGGGAACTGCAATAATAGCCAACTGCTTTTCTATAAGCTAGATTAGTTTTTCAGTACTTTCCATATCTGGCTTCAGAATTCCATTAGTTCATCATTCTTTCACCTGTGAAAGAATCTTTCCTCATCCCCCTGCCCTGCACCCCCTGAGCTGCTGCTGTTCAGGCCAGAGGTAGCGTTCTACAGTCCCTACAAGCTTCAGGCTGCTGCAGCACCACACCAAGCGCCCACAAACTGCTTTGCACACCAAATGCACCGCCATGCCCCGTTACAGCAGGGCTCTGTACTGCCTGTTTGCTGGCTCTGTGTGTCCTGGGTGGCCTTCCTGCTAATAATTCAAAGTGACTCTTGACAAGGCAGCGTTTAAGCAGGGCACAGAGCTCAGCAATACGAGCTGACAGGTGGTGCATTGTTGGGTGATTACCACATGCCTCAGGTGGCAGCGAGAGGCCAAAGTGCAAGTGACTTCAGCCACTCAGCAAGTACAGTAATCCCCCTGCCACGCACGGCTCGGGTCTGCATCCTGATGGGAACATCAGGGAAATAAATCAGCCATCTGCACTTAAAGGGTATTATGGGAACAAATACTATTGTTAAACAGTTCATTCAGAAACAGTCCATAAATCAGAGAAGATGCTGAATGATGCCTTTTTTTGTTGTGCCTCTCCACAGACTGTGATTGTCTATTGACACGAGTAACAAGAAACACTCCTCTCTTCCCCACAGGAAACAAAATGGTGTCATGTGCTTCATCCTGTCCCCCAAAAAACCAAGCACAGAACACCTCCAGACCAGGGCCTGTTGCCCTTAAGAAGATGACCCATGAACCCCCAGGTGTTAATCCAAGTCTCCAGCCACAGCAAGGCCCCCAGGGGGACAAACCAACTGCTGAGGGTGAGCCCAGCAGAGAGCAAACAATGTCCTCCCCCTGGGGTGGGAGCAGGGCTGGGGCAGTGCCCACATCGACCCACGGTCCCAGGCCAGGCAAGACACTGAGCTGGCCTGGGCTCCTACTAGAGAGGACTCTCAGGCACTGCATGAAACAAGCCTACCAACAGGATTATCTATAACAACTTTTCCAGCCAGGAAAAAGAAGCAGAAACAGAGGAGGTACCTGCAGCAGGGCTTCAGGTTCTATCCGGGTCCATCCAGAGCAGCAGGAGCCAGGGCAGGAAACCAGCACAGCTACAGAGAAACTCAGTTGGCCCCAAGGCAGCTAGCCTCTGGAGCTGGTAGACAGGAACAGGAAGCCAAATAGCCCCCTTGTATTCCAGGAGGAACTAGAACTAACCTCCCTCAAGCTGCACTTAAATAGGGCGCCAGGAGTGATGGGTGGGGTTGCACAGGTGGAGGCTCCAGGTGTGTCTGCTCAGGCAGTTCAGAGCCCTGTGGTTCCGACACAGCTGAGGCAGCTGCTCTCACATGGCAGTTGAGTCCAGGTGGAACCAGTAACCTTGTGAGCCTCGGTTGTGCAGGAGGGCAAGGTCCCAGCCCTCTGCCCCACTTAAAAGAGAAAATAACTGTTGATGACAGTCCTAAAAGGGTTTCTAAATGGATCAGTAACTTGTACAGTTGGTTTTCCTTCAAAAGAGAGATGAGCAATGGGTGCCTTAGCTCAGTGTCATGGCAGCTTGGCACCCATCCAAGGACAGCTTCACACAGCGCACCAGGGTTTGGGTTTGGGGCTTTTTCCATGGTGTGATTAATTAGGAAATGGCTGTAAGGTGCCGGGGAACCTACTGAAGTCTTTAAATAACAGTAAAAAGAGCGTATACTCTGAGGGGATATTATTAAGAGAGTGGATGCCGTATTTCTGGATGTAGAAGACTATGGGAGTTGCCACACTGCTTACAGATGTTAAACCATTATTAACTGAGGAGGGTTAGGAGACCCTTCCTACAAGGGACCCTATGGTATAGGGTGCTGTATGACAGCCCACTAACACAGCCAGTCCCTCAGAAGAATCCCCTGCTGCATATACTTTTGGACACAGCTGCAACACTTTCCTTGCTGTGAATGAATGTAGGACTTCAAACCTTTTTGATTCTGTTCTGTGCTTTCTTTTGTTTAGTTCTGGTGCTAGGCTGAGTTTCCTGCCTCCGTAAAGGCCAGCTCCAAGTTGCCACCCCTCCCTGTGGCAGCCTCACACACAGCTATGGGAACTGAGCATGGAGAGCCTGGTTCATAAGGAATCATCTCAAACACAGCCAAGCCCCTCATCTTGCACACCCCACAGGAACGGAGCACGTGGTGTCATCATGGCTGCTCGGTCAGGCCAAACAGCTTGTTGTGAACAGCTGACAGATGCTGCTGGAAGCTCAATTAATTACCCAGTAGGACAGTTGTCCTGCTGAAGAGGTGGTGTTAACATTGTTGAAGTGTGGCCTCGGTGACCCCCGTGCGGGGAATTCCTGTGTCCTGGGACAGCAGTCCAGCCCCCCCTCCGTGTGGGTGCCCTGCCCCCTGAGCACAGGGGTTGGGGTGTGGAGGAGCCCCCCACACCTGCACCCAGGGCAGACACCTGGAGCAGCAGTAATAATGGGAATTGTCCAAACCCCGAGTTCCTAAACCAAGCTCCTGTGTGAGTGCCTTTAAGGAAACTACCTCAATGAAATTGGACCAACAAAGAGGGTCAAGTGTAAAGCCTGACCTCTATGTCTTTCTCATACCTACCAACACACCTGGGGCAACAAGAAACAGCAACCAAACTTCTCCAGGAGGAAGAACTGGTTTATTTGCAATTGCTAATCTTGGTTGTATTTGCAATAAGGCAAGTGCTGGTCAATGCTCATGATATCCAGTGTTCAGGAAAGAGTGAAGACTCTGCCCTTCCCATATAATCCAGGGAAACGAAGTTCAGGGGAATGCAAAGGGTGCTTTTGATGTCCTGAGCCCTCAAACAGCACCAAAATGAAAAGCATTTTTCTCTTTTGGAAAGGAGTGTGAGAGGAATAGTGTTTTCTGTGCAAGGGAGTCGCTGAAGTCCTCTGGGACTTTCCCTTCTAGTCCTGCTAATTGTCTCTATTGAATTTACAATCCTTCAAGTTGCATTTTAAGTTCCTCTCCTGACAGGAAAGTTAAAGAAATAGATTTGATACAACAGATGGGCATCCAGGGATGTATGGAGAAGGCAAAAAGGCCTGTTAGCAGGTAGGGGATAGATGGGGCTGTGTTGCTTTTCTCCACCCTGAGACTTCTTGGTGGGATCATGCAATGGCTGGAACTCTGTGAAGCACAAAGCTGTTCTTAGAATCATAGAATCGTAGAAGTAACTGGGTTGGAAGAGACCTCTGAGATCATCAAGTCCAACCCTTGGTCCAACCCCACTGTGATTACCAGATCATGGCACTCAGTGCCACATCCAGCCTCATCTTAAAAACCTCCAGGGATGGTGAATCCACCACCTCTCTGGGCAGGCCGTTCCAATGCCTGATCACTCTCTCTGGAAAGAACTTCTTTCTAATATCCAACTTAAACCTTCCCTGACAGAGCTTAAGCCCGTGCCCTCTTGTCCTACTGCTGATTGCCTGGGAGAAGAGACCGACCCCACCTGGCTACAACCTCCTCTCAGGGAGTTGTAGAGAGTGATGAGGTCACCCCTGAGCCTCCTCTTCTCCAGACTAAACAACCCCAGCTCCCTCAGCCTCTCCTCATAGGACTTGTGCTCAAGTCCCTTCACCAGCCTCGTTGCTCTTCTCTGAACCTGCTCCAGCACCTCAATATCCTTCCTGAACTGAGGGGCCCAGAGCTGAACACAATACTCAAGGTGTGGCCTCACCAGGGCTGAGTACAGGGGAAGGATCACTTCCCTCCTCCTGCTGGCCACACTGTTCTTGATGCAGGCCAGGATGCCATTGGCTTTCTTGGCCACCTGGGCACACTGCTGGCTCATGTTCAGCCTCCTGTCGATCAGCACCCCCAGGTCCCTTTCTGCCTGGCTGCTCTCCAGCCACTCTGTGCCCAGCCTGTAGCGCTGCAGGGGGTTGTTGGGGCCAAAGTGCAGGACCCGGCACTTGGCCTTGTTGAACTTCATCCTGTTGGAATCAGCTCAACTCTCCAGCCTATCCAGGTCCCTCTGCAGAGCCCTCCTGCCTTCCGGCAGGAGGTGTACTCCTGCAAGAATATTCCTAGAAGTTCTTCCTTTCCCATATTCAGGACCATGTGCAACCCTGGGTCTACAGTTTGGCTAAGCAAACACACACACATACAAAAAAATGAGCTTCCACCTGCACTGGGCCCCGTGGAATTTTCCAGGAAACCTGGGCAGAGTTTTGTGTTTCTAATAAAACCAAAACAGTTTTTAAATCCAGCTTCAAGCTTCATTGCAAATGTTTCTCACAGCCCTCTGTAGCAGGAATAATTACTGTCCTTATTTATCGGTTAGATTATACAAATCCCCTAGTAAGTAAATTGTAGGATTAAGGTTAATGTGCTAGATTAAACTGACAGATTTATTTACTTCCTCTGAGAAGGAAAGACGAAAGGATGGTGACCTATCATGTGTATTAATTCAACATTTAGCCCTGCCTCAGCTCCAGTGATTGTCTCTGCAAGTGCCAAGTCTCAGTCTAGATTCCAGTGCACTACAGCATACACAGAAGTTCTGTTGTCTCCAGTATTTTATCTGTTCAGCTCCTGATTTTTCAGATGGTAATGTGCTCTACTTTTGCAGTGCCTTCCCTCTGGAGTTTCAGAAGGCTCACAAGGAACTACTTCTGTATTTACTCCACAGAAAGTGTTACTGATCCTCGTGTTATGAATGTATTCACTCTGACAGAAAGATTAATGCCAGTTTTGTTCTATGACTGTTCTGGATGAAGCGGACAAATTGTGTGTGATTCAGAGTCACTGGGCTCTTTGGGGGTCATTTAGAGTGATTTTTCTTGTTGTAAAAGCCACAGTCCAGGCTATGAAAATGCCCCAGCCTGTACATACTTCAGAGCAAGGTGGCCATCTGGGTTTCCTGCTATCCTCTGGTACTGACAGTCGTGTTGAGATCAATGTGCCTGAGGGCTGATGCTGCAGCTGAGGGCAGGAATGAAAAGACAAGCAGGAACCTTCCCTTCTGTGAGGTCTGTACCGTCAGTGCACGTGGGCCCGCAGAGGGACTGGGGTACCTCGCTGTTCGAGAGAGCGTTCTCGCCTGCTTCCCTGCATCTCCTTCTCCAGCAGGTTGCATCCAACAGCACTGCCTGAGCACATGCATCATTCTGAGGAGCACAGACAGCCCAGGGCTCTGCCCAAGCAGATCATTTCCTGCAAAGCAACGTAGTATATTTTGTGGGACTACTGAGGTGGAGACTTCAGGCAACATGTTATATGTTCATCCCTGCACCACTTGACCATCCAGTGAACAAGGGACAGAGAAACAGATACCAGATGGAGCAGCAACTTTCCTACAGTCACAAACATGGAATGTGGCAGAAGTAGGACTCTGGTCTCAAGAAAACTGACCTCCAGTGCCTAAACTCCTAGTCTTAGTGTTGCGAGCTCCTCAGCAGTGGGATGTGGTAGTGCACCAGAATAGGCAACACTGTCTGACACAGACCTGTCTTTCCTTACACCAGCACTAGTGTCATCCTTCCCCACTCTGGTAACCCTCCAGGAGGAACTTGGAAAAGTTGTATAGATGCAAGTGCCACATATGTTTGCACAGCATGTTGGGAGCAGGGCTGGGATTTACCTCAAACCCAGTAACATGACTGTCTGTTCTCACCCCTTCAAATAAAAGTGTTGTCCCAGCATGCTGGCCTCAACAGGTTTCTATATTTATCTATCCTTATTTTAGGAGGCCTGCAGAAGAAAGGTATAGATTACAGATGTGGTGCTCCTCGACTTAGCTAAGGTCTCCAACAGGGATAGTTGTTCTGGGACAGAATGCCAGCCCAGAATCATTTGCTGCTCGCCTGCCAAAGGGGACTGCGAGCATTGCCAGTGCTCTGAACAGTTCACAACATCTGAGGGAGGGGAGGAAAATTCCATGGTGAAATAGCTGGTTTAAAGTGCTGTACCCCACAGTGACAGCAGACTGTTTGCTAATACTAACACAGTTTTCAGAGAGAGACTTTAAGTTCAATTTTCAGGATGCTTCTGCTTGGGAGAGGGCCAGGATTAAACCCCTCCATCAGTTCAAAACTTCTGCGAGTTTTCAAGAGAAAACCAATTCTGGTTTCGCAGCTGACGATAGTTTTGCAAGACAGCTGATGTTAGTTTTGCAAGACATGACTAGTTACGAGGAGGAAGAGGAGGAGATTCTAGAGACAGCTTCTCTTTTCTATTATGTACAGAGAGAGTGTACAGGCCTGTCCCTCAGTCAGCAGTGGGATTTTGCTTGTGTCAGAAAGACAAAAGGAATATAGCAAGTGATCATGCAAAATGCAAAATTGCCTCAGAAATTTACTTGTAAGCACAATTTGCTTTTTATAATATGTGGCATATGTTGAAAACTCCCCTCCACTTACATGGGATTTTTGCAGATAATATGATATATAGAGGTGCTCTGAAAAAAGAAAAAAACAAAAGCAAAGAACCAGAATGACAGTATCTATCAGAAAACGTGATAAAGACCATTTTTAAGGGCCAGTATAAACTTCTTTCCATCAAGATACTAAAAAAGGAAATAATTCTACCCAGAGACTTGGATCCTACAGAATTATCTTAGTTTGCAGGGGTCAAATAGTCACAGCATTTTGATGTGTTTACATCTGATAACTCCCAGTAGAGATAAACATATTTAGTGCTTGAAATGTAAGTTAACACTGGACACACTAAACATATGACAAGAGATTTATTAGAAAGAACATTAAAGACTATTATTAGCCCCAGCTGCAAATATCCCTCAGAAAGGAATGGCTGTATGGGAGCCAATTGTCTTCAGAATGGGGGGCACCTTTCTAGAAGCCCTCTGCAATGGGTGTCTTTCCACTGATTTCAGCAGCCTTTGGGTTAGGCCTTCTTTTAGTAGAAAGATATTTAATTTCATCCTGAGAGGAAGGACTGAAAAGCCAGACTCCAACATTTCCTTTGCCTCAGCTTTCATATGTTGCCTGTGCTATTGGTGGTAAAAACTTGTTACTTGTTTATTTTTCACATTTAGGCTACTTTTAATAACTACATATCCCCTGCAGGGGAGCATTGCTACTGTCTCAGAATGGGAATAGTGACAACTATTTTCAGATGACACCAGGCTGACTGGGATACACTGAGCAGTCCAGAAGCTCCCACTAAGTTCATAAATAAAACTTTGTGCCAGGTAGGGGGCAGAATTTGGCCCCGCTGTTCTTGGTGAACAGGCTGAGTAATTCACAGTTTCAGCCTCTCATTTATAACTGTTACAGAGGGCGAATCTGGAAGGGAGGACGAAAAGGCTTGTCTTCCATTGCCTGCAAGTAACACAAATGGACACATCTAATTGGCATATTATTGCTCCACAGTGCTTTCTAGGCCTGGTGTCACAGCTTATGGCAGTTTTGGGCTCATGCTTCATGTTCTTGTCAAATGTCAAGTTCCGTTAGATCAGTAATCTCGTGTAATACGGTATTAGACACCACCACTGGGTGAATACAGAATAGAAGTATTTTCAGTTGTTCCTTTTCCCCAGGAACTCCACCCGGCTCTTGGTTTTCAAAAAAATAATCTGTGTTGAGACATTGTAAGGTGAAAAAGAGAGTGAGAACAACAATTATGCAAAAATGTTCAGAAACTTCAATTACTTGAAAAAATACTGACAGTATTTTTACAAGATTTGCAGTCCACCCAGGAAATTGTGCATGTTATCACCACACTATTCAAAGGATGTATTTTAACTGCTGAGAGAAGTGCATAGGTGTAAGCCAAAACGTTGGAAGAGCAGCTGCAGTGCTGTTACCACAATGACATCCAGGCCACAAATCCTGTTGTTGAAATAGGTTATTCAGAAACTGCTTCTATGATAATCTCTGTCTGTGAAGTTAGATGGGCTTTGGGGAAAATAAGAACATCTAATGTTCTGTTTTACCTTCTCAGCGTTAACTCACTGACATTAAATGAGATATTTATTATACTTGTGGTTTTAACATTTTAAATCTGCACATATTTCCTCTCCCTTTCTGGGCATTCTGTAGGGCTAATGCTGTAAAGCAGCTGTCCCCTCAGTGATACTGCCTCGACCCGAGCACGCAGTCAGGGGGAGCCTCAGCGAGTCCCAGAGGATCGCACCCTGCTCCACGGACAATCACAATCAGACAAAAACTAAAGGGACCTCAGTCCACCCTCCTGCTCAATGCAGGCACAACTGTGCTGTCAGACCAGGTTGCTCAGCTGGGTGTTCAAAGCCTCTGAGCATGGAGGCTGCACAGCCTCTCAGTCCAGCCTCCTCCGCTGCCTTTTGCTACAAAAACTGGGGTTTGAAATCCAGCACGAGCATTTGTCCTTTGCCCCTCATCCTCCTCCCACACAGCACTGTGAACAGCCTGCCTCTTTTCAAAGAGAAAGGCAATTCAGTGTACTTGCCACCAAGAACTTCATATCTTCTCACAGAGCTGCACTTCAACCATCCCAGCGTTTAAAATAAACAATGATTCGGGAGTAAAATGCACCCCAGAGGTCCCATGAGGCCACCAGCAGGGAAGCCCTGGCTAATGCCTGTAGGTGAGACCATGGCTCTGAATGCAAACACCCTGTTTAACCAGGAATTTACTATTGTAAATGCGGGCTGTTCACATCCTGGCCCCTGAGCCCAGGATGCTCCCAAACACTTTTCATCAGCTGTTATATATTGAGCCACTGCAAGTTTTTTTCCCAGTTCAGCTGGTTCATTTACATATGACTGTCGTGATCAATGTGTGTCTTCTCCAGCTGTGAAGATTTAAAAATTACGAATCAGTTGCATAATGTATCTTTTTTTTTTAAGGCTAACACTAATCTTACCAAACCATTTCTCCTGTGCATTTATGAAAGTGAAAGCTACTCCATAGATAACTTTCAAAGGAAGCTTGTTCAACAGCTGGTGTTTTGTCACAAGCAAGGATAAGCACCATCACACAGCATTTATTTCCTTATCTGAACAGTATCACTAAACCAATGACACCCAGGTCCATCCAGAGAGTTAAATTCCTCCCTCACGTATGAACATGATGTTCCCGCAGTGCCAGAAGGTGTGAAACAATGGGATGAAAGAACTGGCTGCTGGGATAGAGAGAAGTGACTCTGCAGTCAGACTGGGGGGATTTTTCAGAGGTACAAGAGACACACACCCGTGTCCCACTAAGGATCAATGATCATTAGCCAATCATCCCCCTGCAGTGCCCTGCAGGCTCTAGAAAGGGGATTCTGCATCTCTGCAAAGATAAAGCTCTACAGGGAGGTGTCTCATGCAGGGCTCTGCAGGTTCCCCACCTCATGCTCACCACTCAGGTCACAGTCATACACTCACATCCCAAATATCTTCAGCAGGGGAGGGCTCGTCCCGAGGAGGTGGCAGAGCGGGAAACAGCCTGGAGCTGAAACCTACCGTAAGGAATAGTTGAAACATAATATCCAAGTGGTGAGAGAAAGCCCCAGTGAGATCAGAGTTCTTGTTTTGCGTTCGTTTTGTTGATAGCTAAACAATTCCGCAGATGTGCTGAACCATGAAACACATAAACATGCAAGAGGAAAGACATATTTTGTCAGGAAACTTTATGTAAATGTAGCACAAATATGAAAACATCAGTAATGGGATAAGGCTTAAATGAAAACATGATCAGTTTTTTGTGGACAAAACAGCTGGTTTACTGTAACACCAGACTTTTGTATCAAGTGAGTAGTTTTTAATTACCCCAATGGATCTTCTTTTTTGATGGGACTGATGAAATCTTTTCTGTATCACAACAAGAGGAAGAGGAGAAAATTCCCAGCTTTCAGTCCTAACTCAGTGTGCCCCCAAGAGCTGTGCAGGAACGAGGGAACAGCAACGGACTACAAAGACATTTTCCATTTTTTTTTTTTGGGGGGGGGGGGTTCTTTGTGGGTTTGGGTTCTTTTGGGGTAATTTTGCAAGAGATCAGTCGGGTTTGCCTTATGGTGCCTGCTTCCATGGCAACAAGCTCAGACTGGGAAATGTCTGTCTTGCAGGTTTTTAATCAGTGTCCTTGTGATCCCAGATGTGCCAGGACAGATGTTTTTGCAACTTCATGAAGGACAGAATCACATGTGTTGAGAGAGGGCTGAGACTTCAGTTCAGACTTGTCGGAAAAGTTTTTGGGGACGAACAAGACTCTGGTTCTGTACTAAGATAAGTGGTTTTGTTCAAAGATAGCAGCGGTTTCATTTTTTCTCAGGAAACGAAGCACTCCCTGTGGCCTCTGACTCTCAGGTTGCAACTCTCCCTGAGAGGGAGACTGCAGGGTGAAGAACAGGAGGAAAGCAGATCAACTGGACACGGGACAGAATAAGAATCTGTCTCTGCATTAATGATGGTGCAGCTTTTGAGTCGGTGATGCAAAAGCCCAGTAGAGGAGCAGGACATTGAACACCTCATTAAAGTGGCCAAAATGAAGTGTCAGCTTTGTTACTGTAGATGTTCCCATAGCCTTGATATAACAGCCAGTTGTAGACAGAATATTCAATCATACATACTCCAGAAAGGTGTCACCTACCATGAATTTTCCTTGTATTTATATCTGCTGTACATATTTTTTGCTGGAGTTTCAAAAGATTTATACTTCTGTCTGCACAAAGCACACTGACTTCCCTTTGCGTTGGCAAAAAGCACAAGAGAGAAAAAAAAAAAAAAAAAAGACCAGGAAAGAATGTCTCATTCTCCTCTTCAAGTTTTGTCATGATTACCATTTAGATTAACCTTTGTGAGTCTTTACATTTGTATATATGTATACCCATTTGTTTATTTGCAAAAACATGAGACAGAAGTGTCTTTGTCCTTCCGTCAACTACAAAGGGAGTTTAGATGGTGAGATCATCTGTCAACATCTATGCCATAAATGTTTAAATATGGACAGAGGAGAGTGTCATTGATTATCTGGTTCCTTTATTCTGCAGATTGCAGGCTGGATGAATGGTGGTTTCCCAGGAGCAGCAGGAACCCAGCAGTGAGCTGTCAGTCCCACCCAGAGCTGGAAAACTCTCCTTATGCTTAGCAGCAAGTAGCAGGGAAGACAGGGGTTGGGGAAAAAAAAAAAAAAAAAGAAAAGGAGCTCCAAAAGAGAGCCCTAAAGGTCCCAGAGGTCAGTTTGAGGATACCAGTGACTGCAGAGGGCTCTGGAGCCCTTTAATCCTGGGAGAGCATAAATGTGAAATGTTAAAAAAAAAAAAAAATAGCTTCCTATGTCAGTGCAACAAAACTTCCAACATGTGCCTGCTCAGGAAGTTCAGCTCTTTATGGGACTAAATGAACAAGTTCTATCCCTGAGTGAGATAAAACTGAACAACACTCCTCACGGAAGACCTTCCAACTATTTATTAAAAACACACAGGACTGATATAATACTATTCAGCTCCAATTCATTGTTTCTCCAGACTTCCACACTTTTTTGTAGTGCCAGTGCATTTGCCAGGACTGGGCTTTTCCTTGCTCTTTTCTTATGGCATGTTTTGGAGGTCTGTTTCCCTCCTGCTGCAGCACTACATGGCTGCCCTCAGGAATATCAGATCTCCCAAAGTCCATTTTAAACTCCACTGCAGAATGACACCAGCCTTCGTGGATGTGCTGGACAAATCTACAGAGGAAACTGAACTAGATGGAAGGTTCATATCTCGCTCATATGGAGTCAGTATTCACTGGCTACAGGGGATTTCTCAGGATTAGGGCTACAAATGGGTTGGCAGAATATCTGTGAGGTCTTGGAGTCTTATGGTGGCATCAGCAACCTATAGACCATATTGTGTAAATCAGAGTAGGCATCAACTTAAACCTTATTTATTGTTCATTCTCCATTTGCCCATCTGGAACAAAGTGTCTGAGAACAAAGAAATTTAATCTGCAGGGACATTTTAGGTACGGAACCCCTAACTACACAACAATCTGGTCTTCCCTTCATAAAATACACTTTCACATGTCCCCATCTTCTTGAACTCCGTTGATATAACATTTTTCACCCCATCAGAAAAAACTTTTTAAACACTGATTAAAAAAAGCAGTTTCATCTAATACATTTCTGGTCACCACAGAAAGAGCAATTTTTCTGTTAGTACTCCTACATTCCCTCCTCCACCCGCAAAACCCACGGTGGGATCACTGTGTGTTTAAATGTGGTGTAGCCTACAAAGTACAAACACAGAATAAGCAAGGGCAAGAAAAAGAGGAAGTGAGGAACTGTTTGGGGAGAGGGAATCATCTAATTCTTGGCTGTGCAGCTTAGAGATGCAGCAAAGGTTCTGCTGCAGGAACCCAAGGCTCCCAGGAGCCCTGCGGGACCTGCAGGTCTGTGCGGACTGACGATGATTACTGGCAATTGTTGTGTTCCTGAGAAGGACACAGCACAGGAACTGTGCGTTGCCACAGAGGAGTGCTGAGCTCTCAGGTGCCAATGGACCACCCCAGCCACCAAAGAACTGTAGAGCGTCTTCATCTGCTGCTGCCTTTATTAACACACCCCCAGCACAGCACAATAGGTGATACAGTTCCACCTGCTCAGAATAAACAATCCTTTGCTGCGCATGAGGTCACACACTGACTCGCAGATGCTTGCAATAAATCTTTGGGTAATTAGCTGAATGATAATTGCTATGGAGAAAAGATTCTTAAAAATAAAATCCGCATTCAGAAAAGTAGATATTACAGGAGGTGCTTAAGGTTAAGCATCCTTTAAGAAGGAAATAATCATGACTTCAGTTTTCCTGCCCATAAAATGGGGGTTATGTTACATAGCCGCTTTCTAAATTACTACAGGATGTTAAGATGGGACAATCTACAATAGGGCGTGATAGTGCTATTTTCAATCTCTATCCACACAAAATTAAATGCAATTCTCCCAAAACCATGCCCCATCTACACTGCTGCATAGTCAGATCTGATTTTAAAAGAAGAAGGGAGAATGAGTGATCAAGCACACGTTACAGCTGTGCCACTGGGTCAGTAAGTGAGAAGTTAAAATAAGAAGTTCATTCAATAAAATATTGATTCTGGAAACAGATTACAGGAAATTGTACCATACCACTAACTTAATTTATGAGTATTTATATAGCAGGAATTATACCAATATATCAAACACGATGCCTTCAACCTTAGTTCAAAAGAGAATTTTATCTCTAAGCTTTAACAACAGGGCTGAAAATAATTCAGATTATATGGGCAGCATTTTAGCAGCCCATTTTCATCTTCTTTAAAAGCAACACTCTAATGCATGATGGTTAAGGATCAAGTTAGGATTATGAGGAGAATGTTAAACATATACCAAGTAATACATCTGTTTTGAATAAGAGTTGTTGCACAGAGTTCCAGTTCATTTTTTTCCAGTTCTCTGCTGTACGTGTTGTAGCTGCTAAGTGAAACCACGCATCAGATAAATACATCACTTTAGCAACAGATTGCTGATCAATTGTCTGACATGCTCTGAAATATGTGGGTTAAAAATACTTGGGGGCAAAGACTTTTCTGGTTTGGAAAAAATCTGTTTGCCGTTCTGTTGTGGTTCATTCTTGCATCTCCAAGCTTGCAGGAGCACTGCCATTGTCTGCAGGCTGGTGCTGGGCTGTGCCCCATGGTGGGAACACAGCAGGCCTTGCTCTGTGTTCCCTGCCTGTTTCCAAGCACTGCTCTCAGGGAAAGTCGTGTTTGCTGCCCTGCCATGCTCTGGCCAACAAGCAGGTTGCTCTCAGCGAGAGAACCACTAAGATGTTCTGTTCCATTGCTGTATCTTAGAACTTGGATATTGTTTTGAAGGCCTTGATTTTTCAGAAAATTAACGTGCAAGTTCTGATGCTTGGATTATTTCATTTTTTTATCTTTGGTTGGAATAGAAAACTGCAAGCTTTCTGTAGCCTACAGTTTGTCAAAATTACTGTGCTGGACTCACTAACACTTTCATTCCAATCATGCCAGAGCTTCACACTTGTTAGATATGGATTTCAAGTAGCTACATTATCAAATCTGTTTGATAACAATGTCAATAAGTAGCATGACTAGTTCTTGATATTAGAACAAAAGTAATTCTAATACTTTCATTGAAACAACCATTTATCTCAGAAACCAGAGATTCTTTTAAGTATTGAGTAAATTAAACTCTACTTGATGCTCTCTGCTTCTCATACTGCAGAAAACAGTGAACAATTACTCCCTCTCCATCGCCTTCACTCCACTAACTCCTGTTGTTTTCATTGCCCAGTGACATGTTTTCCATGCTGAAGTGCTTTGGACAATCGATTCTGGTCAAAGAGCATCACAGTCATGTTTCTCTGCCACTACTGTGGCTTTCTCATGTTCACCTCAGGAAGAAAGAGTAATTAAACAAGTCTCCATGGACTAAAGGGTCCTGGAGCTGCTGGCTCCCAGGAACTTAACCATTCCTACATCAGCAGGTACCTGTGCAGCCCTTTTGCATACTGTGACTGTGGCTGTGGCTGTGACTGTGAAGCAGGCAGAGAGAGTTCTAACTTACTGTAGTATCTGCTGAGAACCAGAGGCATTTACAGTCCCACTAGGATCTGGCTGAAGACCCAGCTCCTCCCTGCTGTACAGAGCAGTCCTCCTGGGACAGACTCTTCAGACTCTTTAGGTGCTAGTGCAAGGGCAATAAATGCTTGGTGTTTCTAAGCAAAGAAAACCAAGTCCCATCAGCAGACGTTCCTGCAGCCAGTGGAAACTGGCACACATAAGAAATGTAGCTTCCAGGTGGACTTATGGAGCGGGAAGTTTTCAAAGGGGCTCCTGCAGTCAAAAGGGACACCTACTACCAGACCTGCCAATGACTCTTGCTGTGTTCTCAGGCACTTTCTCAATGTCTTTGTCTCCCCTTTGTTCTCACACCATCTCACCTGCTGCCCTCAGGAGCCTCTGTCTGCAGTTACAGTCCCTGTGAGTCTTACCCAGTGGAGCTCTGCAGCAGTGAAGGGCACTGCCAAAGGGCATTTGGTGCCACTGGAGTTGCACCAGCTCTGAACCCAACAGCTCAATCTGGCGGCAGCCTTTTCCTGGCACCACAGCTGTGTCCACGCCAGGAACTCTGCTGGCTGAGCTCCACCAGGCAGGTGGGATTTATGTTTTTTTCAGACCCAGGCTGACATCAGTGTATGAGCAAAACTTTCTAATGTGGGCCTAAAAGAAACATCTGCAACATCTCTGACCTAGAAAGCTCCGTTACCTCTGCATATAGCAATAGGATGTCTCATCCCTCAACTCCAGCTACAAAAAACCTTAATTTGGGTCTTCCACAAAGGAGGTGGGGAGGCTGGCAATGCTGATGGATCACAGGAACATCAGAAATGCGCTGTGGCTTTTCCTGTGACAGCAGTGCTCGATTGCTGCACTAGAAAGGCTGGTGTGTGAGGGACACGGGAGGGCGATGCACACAGGGCACAATCCACTCCAGCTTTGGAAAGCAGACAAAGAGCACCTGTAGGAACATGGCCATGCCAAGTCTTTTGTTAAAAAGGGGGTTAGTTAATTTGTTTAATTACTGGACTCACAGATGTCCTACTTTCAATTCTAGTACAAGGACAGAAAGTTACACCAAATTAATATGCATTTAGAAATTAATGAACACACCGAACATTAATGACAGATTAGCTGTTTGTTTACTGATATTGTGTATCTTTTTGCTATAGGACCTCATTAGCCTTGCTAGACAAAAAAAACCCTCCTTGTATGAAGCCCCTTTAGAACAATAATGTGAGCTAGAGATCTTACACAGTTTGAGAAACAGCTCTGAGCAGGAAATAAAGTGATGTGAAAGGGCTTTTCTTCATGTGCCGTGTGTTAGAAATTACAGTTTATTTTCCTTATGGCTCCGTGTGGGTTACTTCAGTATTTCCTTTTGGAAAGCCACAGTATATCCAGCATATCTCACTCAAGAGAGCCAGATAAAAACATCAGTCAACAAAAAAGGCAAACAGAATAAGCAATTACTAAGTGCCATCCCTATATACATGCCAGGCTCATACCACTTTACCCACCCCTGTATGAACTGCTGTCACCAAGTGTATCCTCCATTGCCCTTAAGTACTTTTTAGCCTTTTACAGGTATTTTTTCCAATTCACTTGAATTTAAAAACAAAGCAATCTTTACTGAAAGCAATTCTGTACCTCATGTGACAGACACCTTGAACCAGGGCCAGTACGATGTCCTTAGACTTGTGTCCAGTAAAAGAAACCCCAGCCAGTGCGAATGCAATATTAACATTGATCACGTTATAAATGCGGAGAATGAAAAAGATCTTGACACATAAAGTGACTCCTCTTGTATTCAGGTGGTGTAATGCATGTCTTTGATTACTAAATATGTGCATTAACCTAATGATTGTTGTTTTAAGGGAAATATAATGAAATGCATGGGATGTGTAGAGCATAAAGTCACACTCCTGTAAAAAGCCTATCTGTAGCATTTCCTGACTTAAAAAAAAAAAACCCAAACACACACTTGAAAACTCAATTCCTTCATAACATCTGCAATATGGTACAATAATAATAACTCAGTGTTACGTAAAGCTAAAATCTGCTGCCAAGCACGAAGGGTGCCAAGTTAAAACTGACTTGCAGATAACCATTATCACGGTGGAGAGTTTTTCCTGGATAAGAACTTAAACACTGAAAGTGAGTTTTCACAAATCAAAGCAGTCTTTAACTCATGTAAAATCTGAACATTTTTTTTCAGTGACGAAAATCCTTTGGCTCTATTAATCCAGTAGATGAAGAGCATTTAAGAGCATGACCCCACAGGGCAAAGGTTAAGGCATAAGTTGGGATATCTATTTTGCAGTTTCTGTTCTAAATTCACTAAAGAGGAGATTTTGTCTTTTAGTTCTCCCTCACTGGGATGCAAGTAAAAGGAGAGGGGAAGGGAGGAATAATGAAAATTACCATCTGCTCCTTTTTATCCAGATATATCACTCTTTCTGTTTACTTTCATTAAAAGCAACCAGAAATACTTTGCATAAGGCAGTTATGTTAATATGCCATTATTAAAATGTTTGAATTTGGTTCTGCCTGAGCCAGTGTTCAAAACCTCATCCTGGCTACTGAAACCAAAACATCATTTATGCACCTGGTTTCTTGAATCAGTACCTTTAGTAATGCATTTTCCAGGTCTCTCTTCCTTTATAAAAACCTGCTTTGCAGAACCCTTCCATAGCCAGAGAAACAGGAAGGGATCAACTACAGGCAGGATGTAAAAACCTCATTGCAGAGACAGGAAGCAGAAATAATATTACCAATCAATAACTAAGAGAATTAACACAGAGCTCAGCTTTTACCAGAAAGCACAGGCTGCAGGCGCTGTAGCCAACATATTCATTGCATGGAAAAGCAGATTTTTATCAGTTGGAATGCTTCACTTCCATATGTGACATCAAAAAAATACAGTCAGCATCTGAACTGCCTGGACCAGGTAATGGATTGGACCCTGCCCATCTCCCTCTGCTGAGATCAGCCTCCCTCACTGCACTCAGCATTAATCCCAGCTCATCCAGATTAGAGGAGCTGAAACCCACATGGGATACCACTCCCATTTCAAATATAAACCCAAGAAAATTATATTGATATATTTCAGAGACTTGTAGAACACTCCAAGTCCATTTAACTGATCAAAGAAGGTTAAAGAAATCACAGCAAATAACAAAAAAAGACCTAGCTGGGAACCTGGTTTTCCAGGGTTGTGGATACCTTATTAATTTCATTATTTTTTTTCTTTCACAGGTTTCCTGTTTCAGACATTTTAAGAAAAAAATGTATTTAAGATGTCAAAAAAAAAAAATCTTCTCAAGAACCAGCAATAGTCTCTCTAGGGGTTATTTTAGGCAATTCTAATTCTACAGTTTCCTCTTCATACTGGATAAGGATCTTGCATAGTGTCAGAGATTTGGTATGTGGACACAATCTTGGCCCCAGGACACGAAGTTGTCATAGCTACTCTGGATGCTTTCTAAACATGCCCAAGTCCTCCACAAGATCCTTCCCAGGTTTCATGGTCTGCAGGGGGCTTCTCTTTAAAAAAACTAGAGTTTGCAAGACTGTATAACACAGTTTTTCAGGTAGAGTTTGTAATTGTTCTTTTGCAAATACACTTTTTTAAAATTATAGATTAGGGAAAGGGTGAGAAAGAGAGACTACAGACCAACTAAGAGACAGCTCATCATCTGAAAACAGAAGAAAATGGTCCAATTCTTTCATGCAAACTATACAATAAATTCTGGTTTGTTCACAGCAGAGTAAAACTGGAATAAATTCATCAACCCAGAGAAGCTGAGTTTGGATTATACCAGAACAGCTGAGAGCAAAGCCAGGCCTTTGGTTCTTACATTTTGCTCAGCTCTCCTATATGTTGAGAAGAATCATAGATCAGCAGCTCCTTGTCTCTGGAAATACACAGAAATGAAGTAATTTTCTTTTGGACCTTAAGGTAAAAGAGTGGTTTCATTTCCTTTATCTTCCAAGCAATAATCCTGGACTGAGGTATGGTCATTCTTCAGAACATGGGATAATAAACCCTCTGATGTGGGAGAAAGCAACATTTTACTCTGCATATTCAGGTTACTCTTTATTCTTTGCCATTGACAATGCAAGAGGCGAGAGCAGAATAAATTGTGAACAGGGATTGTTGATTCCAAAGGTGACTACAGGGTATATTTATAGCAGCAAAGTTAACAGGGGAAATTAGTAAATGGAAAGTGGTTTAGAACAAGCTCTTCAGCAAGAACTATTGCCATAAAATACTGCTATTGAAATACCAAAAAAAAAAAAAAAAAAAAAGGGAAACAACCCATCTTAGTAGGTTAGGTCTGCTTTGAGTAGGAGGTTGGACCAGATGACCTTCGAAGTCCCTTTCAATCTAAATCATTCCATGATTCTAAACAAACCAGATTTTTCTTGTAAATGTAGTTGTTCAAGAGACTAAAAGAGATTTAAAAATCAAGATTGATTGGATAGGTGCTTACTATAATAGTAAAAATTACAAATAGTCACTTACAAGTAGCAAAAATATTACTTCCTCAGAAATACAAAAAATAACGGCCTATCATTTGATCACTCAAGTAAAGTCTGGTCAGACAAAAATGCAATGTATAATGCTTTTAGCAGTTTCCCAAAGCTTTCCCACTGCTGGAACACATTTGGGGAAGTGTATCCCTGCTTCTCTCTCAACTGAAGTTCTCTTGTTGGATCCCAAAAGACCTAGGAAAGGAAGCGATGTTGTTGAATACAAGATTCTATGAATGTCATAATGGAAAAGGTTTCAATGTATAACTTAGAGGAAATTTAGCCTTAATATGGGATATGCATCACTCACAAACAGGGCACTTAATTTTTATTGCCTTGTTGGTTAAGTTAATTATGTCATAACTGCTAGCAACTTTTCATCAAAACAGGAGGCTCTTCTACCATAGTTTTTACATTTTGCTCCTCTGGAGTGCACTGGAAAGCATCACAAAAGTAGACAGAGGACCACTGTTGAATGGTGGTATTTGAGCCTTCTACTTGCATCCCACTCAATCCAACCACGGAGAGAATGCCTTGTTATTTCAGGAAGATATTGCAGCCCAAATGGACCGCGTCGCACTAATTTGAACAGCAGCTACAATAATTATTTCCACTGCAGGTCAAATGTGTCCAGTGAGCTCTGTTAGTTCAAATGTGGTCATTTTAATACTTGCATTTATGTGCATATCTGTAGCTCTGGGAGCTACTTTGGTATCCACCATAACCATCTCTGTGTTTTCCCAGCGTTTTGACACGAAGCCGTAGATATTTCCTGAGACAAGGCAAGCGCAGAGACAGCAAAAGTCTCTTTTCTCACCAAGATGTATAATGCACCTTATCACTTTTCTTCTTTTTTTTTATCTCTATTAATCATCATCTACTTGCAAATATGGACTTAAAAGATCAGGTAATCTTTCTTCAGATGAGTGCACCTTATCACCACTATTTTAAGCCTGGGCCACTGCACAAGGTGCTATAGAGACACCAGCTATAAAGACAGTTCCTCCCCTGAAAAGCTTACCATAGGACACTACCATTGGACACAACACACCCAGAAACAGAAAGAAAAGAGAGACTTGTAGTGGCATTTGGCACAAGCTCAGGTCAGTTGTCATTTGGACAATACCCCCCTGTTAGGAGATCACTGGTAAGACCTGTATGACTACATGAGTGCTGCTCAGTTGTGCTTACCCAGCCAGGCTGACTCCAGGGGAAACAAACAACTAATCCATGGAAATTGCGTTGCCCTCATTGTATTCCTGGGTGGGAAGACAGGATGCTGGGCACGACATCACAGCAACTCAGCACAGAGAGATTCAAATTTGAACCCTGGAGCCCCTGTACATCTGGAGAAGGCAACCTCCCTGACCTTCCCAGAGCATGGTATTTTGAGGGCTTTTTCTGCTGCTGTTCTCTCACTTAATCCTTTTTAAAGCCACTACCAAGGAGGGAATAAGATCCAAAGATGAGAACTGAAGAGTTGTCCCACAGGTGGGGACTTGGCATAGCTGGAGAGTAAGATTGTTTTCCTCCTTCAGTGTCCCTCTTCCCCCTTCCTACTTGTGCCTCGCCACGTCATCCCTCCATACTCTTGGAATATTTTGACTCGAGCTTAACTGTAACCAAACTGCACTACACTCCAGAAAGGCTCAGCTAAAAGACCTGATGCTGCTGAGAAACATCTGGGCTTTGTTTTATGCAACCGAAGAGTTAAAATTATTGTCATAAATACCCTAATGTATAAAAGCTGCAAACACCCAACTGCAGTGTCAGGCTCCCAAACTGTACAAATGTATTTGTCTCTCATATTAGTAAATGTTATTTGAACAGAAATAGCACATTGTAACAGCCTAACAAGAAGCAGTCTTTCTGATGACGTTTGAGACTTCTTTTCTCCACTGTATGGAAATATTTAAGACTTAAAAGATTTATATTACAAAATAGCATTTTAAATGGCTCAGTCCTGTTCCCAGTGAAGGGAAAGAGGGTTTTACCATGAGCTTCAATGAAAATGGCATAAGGGCCAAGATGCATTTTAACATGATGTTTTTCCCCCTGTGTTGTTCCAAGAGTCAAGAAGTCTCTTCAAAGGCCCCTCTACTCCTTCTCCAAGACTAGAATTCTCACCTTACACACACATACCTGACAGAGGAAACTCAACATGAACTAGTAAGTGATGAAATCAGATCCTGTAAAGGGATTTGCGTTTGAGTAAACTCAGCAGCCTTTGATGCATTTTCCTTTTTTTTTGATTGACAGATGCTAAATTAATGACATAAATGGAGTAGTAGTCACAAAAAAATTTAAAATCTTTATTTCAATTTAAATATCACATGGACAAACACCATTTCTCTTCAACTGAGTTTTCCCACCAGCCCCCAGGATTAAAATGTTTTTTGTTGTTGGTTTTTATGGGTTTTTTCCCTTGGATTTTTTTAATACGTTTTCAGGTCATGCATTTTGCATTTCTGTTGATCCTTAAGTGTTATGTGAATAGCATAAAAGTTTACAGGAAACACGGAAATTATGCATCCTAATATTTAGTTTATTCTTCCTTCTTCTTCATTTTCTTATTATATATCTTCCTTTTTATTCATTTATTTAGAATTATAAGATCTGTTGGAAACTACACACTATGCATCTGTCCAGGGCCCGCACTGATGAGTTCTTGATCTAGTTTTGGTATGGTTAAATGTGGCACAAATTATGAAGAAAAGATGTTTATGTGCTTCCTGAAAGTTGTGTTAAAAAGAAGTCAGAGCATTATTAATGTGGTAATATGTATTGCACTGGAACAGGACTCACCTGATATCAATGTTCAGGCCTGCACTGTCTTTTCTTTTTTTAGTATGTCAGTAGTGAGTACTTTCTGACATACCTGCATTGTGGTTTTCAGCTGAGCACATTTCACTGAGTAAGAGAGACGTGTCGGACAAGCAGCTAAATTGGTTCCTAAAGATTCAGCAGGACTGAGTACTCCAGGATCCAGCGGCTCATCAGAATTATAGGATCCCAGAATCCCAGACTGGTTTGGGTTGGAAGGATCCTTAAGGATCCTCCCATCCCACCCCCTGCCATAGGCAGGGACACCTTCCACTAGCCCCGTCCAACCAGGGATGGGGCAGCCACAGCTTCTCTGGGCTATCTGTGCCAGGGCCTCCCCACCCTCACAGGGAGGAACTGCTTCCTAATATCCAGTCAAACCCTGCACTCTCTCAGTGTGAATCCATTCCCCCTTGAACTGTCACTATCTGCTCTTGAAAATAGTCCTTCTTTGCTGTTTGAAAACAGACTGCTCTTGTAAAAAAAGAAAGTAATAACAAATATTTTCCCACAGATTTTTTTTCTATGAATAATCAACCTGTGTTGCCATTAAAACTGAGCCTCAGAAGGTGAGCCACAGTATTTGCATATGCAGATGAACACAAGAAATGCTCTTGCTGAAGTCGAGGGTTTATAATCCCCAGTTACAGGTAAAGTCTTCTATAATTTCCTGCAGTATTTGCTCTTTGGGTTACTTATTCTTGCAGTATTCTTTGAATTGTAGCAAACTTGGAGCTCTGTCAGGGCATGGTTAGGTTGGATCTCAGGAAAAGGTTCTTCCCCCAGAGGGTGGTTGGCGCTGAACAGGCTCCCCAGGGCAGTGGGCACAGCCCCAAGGCTGCCAGAGCTCCAGGAGGGTTTGGACAACGCTCTGAGGGACAGGGTGGGATTGTTGGGGTATCTCTGCAGGGCCAGTAGATGGAGTTTGATGATCCTGTCAGGCTGGAAAGTGAGTGTGTAACAACCAAATCAGATGCAGCTACTGGGGCACAGAAACACGGGGTGTGTCCTCCCAACAGCATCCTGTCCATGGGAAAAGCTATGGATTTCCTTAGGTCTCACTGTAAAACAGCTCTGACCCTGTAGCATACATTAGTCAGCCCCCCACATTAGGGTTTGGCCTTGCACCCTTTAGGCCCAGAGCGGGACACCACAGGCAGCACAGGGAGATGCATTGGGATGGTTCGCTCACTGCTCTTCCCCTGGGGCTGCGCTTCGGTGGTGTTCTGCTTGAAGAGCCCTGACTGACCCTCTAAGCTTAAACACAGCCAGACAAACTTTTATCCCTGGCAATTATGAGGGGAAACACGGTAATGTCATGCAAAAGTGATGCAGTGACTTAATCGGAACCAAGTTAAGAGAGACGGAGAGAAGCTGTAAATCTCCTGAGAGCGCTGGGGGCTGTTGCAGGAGGGTGAAGCCCTTGAAGTGCTGGGAAAGGGTAACACCGGGCGGGAAAAAACCTTCACAAACCCAAACCCAAACAAACCAAGACGCATTTTACAGGGCGGGGAAAAAGTTACAATCTACCTGTGTATTTTAAAAGTGAAAGGTTAGAAAAGCCTTCAGGGAGAGCGCCCAAAGAGTTAATTTCCAGCAGCACTTGAGGCAGCAAAGCCTGGGAAGGCTCCCGGCGCCCTCTGGTGCGAGGCGGCAGCAGGAGTGGAAATTTCCTCTGGAAACCAGCTTTGATCCAAAGTTCAGGCAAATAAAATGACTCTTAAATGTGCCGACAGGACGAGGAGTAAGTTCCCTCCCCAAGGAGAATTTTGTTTGGGGGCAGCTTGGTTTGGGGGTGATAGGGAGCAAAGGGGGAAGGTTGCTTCTGATTTTTATTATCATTATTTTGTCTAGATTTTTTTTTTTCCTTTATTTCCACTCCGGAGTCTCAAGTTGGGCTGAGTGCAATATGAAGAAAGGAACCCTGAAAACCGGGTGGTGAATGAAAACCTTGCAGGATCCTTGGAATAGTGGTTGCAGCATGACAAACATCTTTAAAAAAAACCCAAACATAAATTCAAAAACCCATGCATGCCTCTTTCCCTCCCGTCTGGAGTTACCAGGGGAGGGCTATCCTAAACGACCACAGAGGAGGAGAGGAGGAATGTCTTTTTCCTACAATAAAAGAAAAAAAGGGGGGGGGGGGGGAAGAAAAGGCATTCTTGACTTCAAGCACCTCTCCCTTAAAATTGGAGGATGCTCCCTAACCCAAATCGATACCCTTATTTCAACTGCCAGGAGAGCAAGGGGTGCTCTCTGCCTCTCTGCTAGCAGGCTATGAATTCACTTTTTTTTCAAACGTCTTTGTTTACATTTTTACAATAATTAACAGCAATAATAGCTACTTTTGAGGAACAAATGCACAAAGCCCACCTATAAACGCAAAGGGGCCGACAGAGCATAACGGGAGAGCAAACCTGAGGGTCACTCCTTCTGGTACCTGCTGAGCAAATATACTCTAGTTTTAACCCCTAAAAAAAGGCGGGGAGGGAGGGGGGGAAGAAGGGACGTGCTGGCTGGGGACACATACACACACAGAGCTTTCCAGCTCATCTCTACCAGCTGTTTTTCCTTCATTCCTAATGTCTTCCCGCAAATGCATCTTCCAACCCCTCCCAGGAGACCTGGCTTTTTGGCAGGTACCACTTCTTGGCCGCGGTGGGGCCCGGCTGCGGACCCGCCCCGCGGGGTGCTCAGGTGGGCGATGGTCCCCGTCGGAACCCAAACTGATGTTACGGTGTTATGTGATGTTACTGGGATTTCAGATTTTCTTAATGAAGCTTTTTTAAAAATACATTTTTGTTTGGGTTTGAGTGTTTGCGTGTTTTTTTTTCTTAACCAAAAAAAAAAAAAAAAGGCTTTTTATTCAATTGCTTTCACCTCCCGCCCAGACAACGCTTGAGAAAGTTTAGTGAAATAAGCGGCAAGTCCCTGACGGCTGCTCTCCTTTTTGCATACCAACCAAAACGCGTTTCATGAGAAAAAAAGAAAATACAAAACTAAACACGCTTTATTTACTAAAAGCCAGCAGATTCCTGTTGTCAGGATGCGGGCGAGGCTCCGCACCTACCCCGGTTTGTAGGCACACACACGTGAGACTCTTCTACCCCAGGCTCCCATGGAAGTGCTTTCAAAGGGTAAAATGTATTGGTATTTTTTTTAATTAAAGGACCTGTTTTGCAGTCAGCTATAAGTCAAAGTAAACTGTGGCCGAATTCTTGTAGGAAGGGTCATGCGCGGGCGGATTTGTCCTATTAATAGGACACAGGAAGAGCCGGGATAGCAAACGCCTGCCCCGAACACAGCGTGGGATGTTATTTGAGGTAATAGACTGAGGGCAGGCACGAAATCGGTACTTTGTGAATGTTCAAACGCGTCGTTATTTTTTGTTAAAGAACATTTTAGAAGACGTTTTTCTGCTGGAAGGACGCGGGATTATTTGGAAACAGTGGTAAAATGAGGAGGAAAAAAAATTGCATCCAAAGGACAGCTCCGTGTGGAAAGTTAATCAACATTATACATTATAAACGTTCTACTATCAGAGGCTACTTTGCTGCAATTAGTTTTAAATAATAAACATATACATTCAGGAAATAATTGAGGCCACATCGGAGTTTATCTGGAAATGACTGGAAAGTAACAGAGCCTTCCCGGAACTGTCAGGATCTTCCAGGGAAGCTTGTGGATGCCGAAAAAATGAGAGTCAGTGACAAAAAAAACAGGGCAGGACACTACCCCGACTCCCAGTGTCACCGTGCTTAGGAGGAAACACGAGATACGTTTCTAAAAATCCCACTCACCTGCTTATTACTTCTGTAGTTAAAATATTGGCTGACACCGTAGGTGATAAAGATCTCAGTAACAGGCGGTTACAGACGTACCGAACATTTAAAACATGACCTTAGCAGTTTAAGAATTGAGTATTTTAGGTGAAAAGGCTGCGATAGCTATTCATTTCCTGTAACTAGAAATTTTTATTTTTTTTTTAATGAGACCTATTTACGACAGAGACTTCCCAAACAAGATTTCAGAATTTTTGTTTGGAGTGATCTTCCTATTCACAGGCAGTAAAAAATACAAAGTTTAGGAGGTGTAGGGTTTGTGGTTGGTTTATTTTTATTTTATTTTATGCTATTTTATTCATCTTACTTTATTCTACATTATTTATTCTGTTTTATTTTATTCTATTTTATTTCGTGCTTTCACTGCTTGGGTTTTTGGTTTTGTGGTTGCTTGTGTTTTTTTTTTAATTGCCTACTTTATACCCATGTTTACCACATGAATCCATTAATAAGGATTTCCAGAAGAAAAAAAACCAAATGCCTATGGAGGCGACGAGGAGGGCCTGACTGTACTACTTTAATGAACTGGAAGACAAAACTTCTAACTGACGTAGGTGGGAAGCGAGTGAGGCCCTATGCGGATCCCTGCGGGGTGTCCCCTGTCAGGATCCAGGTGTATTTTCCTTTCCTCGGCCCTGCGGGACGAGCAGATGATGTCGCATCTCCCCTGAGGCCGCGCCGTCCCGGGGCAGGGCCGCTCCGGCCGCAGCGGCACCGAGACGTTCCCAAATCTCTCCGGGCTTACACTGAATTATCAAGTATCCTGCTTTCACTCACGTTTCAAATAAATTATTTTATTAACGTCCCACTAACTGTTTTAACGACCAGCGTTACTTAATCACCGGTTCTCCGTCAAAGTTTTTATTTATTTGAAAGTTCTGTGCAATTTCCAGTCGCTCTCCACATAATATACACTACTAGAAGAAATGCAGAATTAGTCCCGCTTATTGCAAGACGAGCAACCCACTAAGGCTCCTAGTTTCATTTTTAATACAAAGACAAGTATTTTCCCAACCTGCTGAGCACTCGCTATTCCCTTCCCAACCTGCTAAGCACTCACTATTCCCGTGGATCTCCCTGGAAGGGGCTGGATGCTGAAGCCTTAAGAGAAAACAGGCCACCTTTCAAGAAAGGCCTAACTGCGGATTTAAATAGCCGCACTTTAAGCACCCACATTAACAAGCAATAAGTTCTACGACTTCGCCTCAATCCCAAATTCACTGTACCGCGCTCCAAGGATGACATAAACAGATGTGAGCACTGCAGAAACAGTGCGCGAAAGTTACAGCCACAACGGAAAAAAAAAAAAAAAAAAAAAAAAAAAAAGGCTCTCCTAACCGCAAAATGCTTCAAGACCCTCGGGAAGCACGGCCCGACCCCGGGGCACCCGGTACCCCAAACCACAGGGGGAGCCGAGCTGGCCCCGACACCCACCAGGCATTTTTATCCAACCCATCGCATGTTTGCTTCGAGGCGGGGCAAGGACAAAGCCTCCCCGTGCCGTGTGTGACCCACACGGAGCCCACGGCACAAACAGCGACCCGGGCAGGGCTGCGGCATCGGGCCCGCACCTTGAATTAGCAACGGCAAGAATTAAAGAATTAC
>NW_020956035.1:268969-270541 GCF_003031625.1 Empidonax traillii
ACACCCACCAGGCATTTTTATCCAACCCATCGCATGTTTGCTTCGAGGCGGGGCAAGGACAAAGCCTCCCCGTGCCGTGTGTGACCCACACGGAGCCCACGGCACAAACAGCGACCCGGGCAGGGCTGCGGCATCGGGCCCGCACCTTGAATTAGCAACGGCAAGAATTAAAGAATTACCTAACCCCGGGACATTGTGGAGAGCTCAGTAAAGCAAAGAAAGAAAATAAAAATGCAACAACAACAACAACAACAAATCTCCCAGAGCAGGGCGGACGGCACGGCACTGCCGGCTCCCGGCGGCGCGGCTGCTGCTCGGGTTTTCCACCGTGGAAAAGAATGGAAGGAACCTCTTTTTGTGGGTTCCCCCCCCCCCCCGCCCCCGCAATGTTTCTTCTCTTTTCTGCACGAAGCAGCAACTCCGTCCCTCTGCGCTAGGCCACGCAGAACCTCTCAAAGCAGTTTAATAAAGGGTAAACCCGGAACTGAGATATCCTGATTGACATTGATTTTATGTATAAAAATATAATATAAAATATATGTGGGTTTGTTTTGTTTTTTTTTTTTTTTTTTTGTATATCTGTTAAAAAAAAATCAAAAACCAAAAAAACTCTGCGTCTTTCAATATATGGGGAACAAATTGGACTCGAGGGAATGCAAAGTCAGCAACAGGAGCAGCCTTTCTCGCCGGGCTCTGTCTTTTTGTCTGCTTTAGACAGTGCTCAGCAAAACGGAATAACCAGAACGATCCCCAGGTGATACTGAGCACGGTGACAAACCGCAGTGATAAAATATGACTGTGCCACTCCTACCTCGGGATTGTTTTACTGTGGTGCATCCCCGGATATCCCTCTGCCCCGGCCGCGGGGCCGGCTGCTGGAATTAAATCCACCGTCGCACCCGAGGAAAGTTCTCAGTCCCAGGATCGACCTTTCTCTTCACGAACACTAAAAAAAAATGCAGAGTTCAGGAGGAGTAGCAATAGGCTTTCGTGTAAAAATTGTGACACGAGGGAAATCAATGTGTCTGTTATTATTAGTAGTAAATAGTAATATTTTAAAATAGAATATGTGGAGTTCAGGAGGAGTAGCCATAGGCTTTCATGTAAAAATCGTGACACGGGGGCAATGCATGTGCTTCTGATTACTATTTTTAAGTCAGTGATATTTTAAAATAAAAAGTGCAGACTCCTGGAGAAATAGCCCTAAACGCTCATTTAAAAACCGTGACACAGTGGCAATGCGTGTATTTTTAAACAACCGGTGATGCTGCTTTTAAAGGATCAGGATTATTTCAGCAACCTTGTCTTCGAAATACCCTCCGGGGGGGCCAATGCTCGGTTCCTCGGGAGGGAGAGAGCAGAGCGGGGGCCGTGGGTGCTGGCGTTTGGGGGCGTTTTTGCTGGGATTGGGGGAGTGCCCGAAGGAGGGGGGGCCGGGGCAGGTCCCTGCACGGGTCCCTGCACGCCCAGCTCGCAGCGGCCTCGCCATCTTACCCAGGGCACGGCACGGGCAGGCCGGGCTCGGAGCGCACCCACGCGGTACGAGCGTTAATCCGGGCGCTGGCTGAGGGG
>NW_020956036.1:0-3211 GCF_003031625.1 Empidonax traillii
CTTATCAGAAATCCTCGAGATTCGAGGGTTCAAACCACCAAACCTACCCCTATCCCAGAACCTTCTATACCCTCCCTATAAAAGCACCAGTGTAATAAAGGAATGAGCCATTTTGCTGGACATGTAACCTGCGTGTACGTGTCTCTTTTCCCACGCAAGATGCGCGCTGGGCCGGATGCTTGGGCATTAAACCCCCCCATGCATCAAATGGTGCCCCGTATGAATCAGAACTCATTGATCTTACATTAAGATTGATCTCTGTTTCGCCGGAGCTACTGATAGAATTGGAAGTCCGGACTCCAATTCTATATCCAACGGCCCCACTCACGGATGTCTTCCGTGGACTTCGTCCACCTATTCTCGCCGCTGAAACTGCGTGAAGCAAGCTACGTGTACCCCGGCACGAAACCCCTGCGACTCCTACGAACAGCCACACCGCAGACACCCCCCGCCGCGGGACACGCTACTGCAACACACAGCAAAGCCCGCTCCAGCCACCGTTTCGACTGGAGGATGTCTCTCCGAGAATTGCCCGTGAGTCGATCCACCTTAACCCCTTCCTTCTCCCCTTAGAATTATGGGAAACAATCTCTCCAATTCAGAAAAGACAAAACGGAGTTTCAAACTTTTCCTCCCGCACTTTAAACACAAGCAGAAAAAAACTCAGCGGGAAAAATCGGAGCCACAGAAAACTCCCACACTGCTTCCCCCAGCAGCAGAGAATGCCTTGAAATCTGATAACAACTCCCCTAGCAAGCTACAGACAACAGAACTCCCGGCAGGAAGGCTTCTCCCCACCCCCACTGCCCGGGAAGCGCAGCCAAAGCAAAAGCCGCTCTGCGGTCAGCCCTTTCCCTCCCCCGCAGAGCCGGGACCGGCGCCGAGATCGAACCATCCCCAGCCCCCCCGAGCCGGGGACGCGGACAAAGGCAGAAGCCACGGCAGGAATGCGGACCCCCCGCTCCCCCCCCCGCCGGGCGGAGACGCGCCGCGCTGCGGGAGACCCGTTCTCCCCCCCCGACTCCACCGCAGCCGCGGCCGGCACCGCCCGCGGCCAGCGGGCCGGGCGGCCCCGGCCCTGGGCTCGCGCTGTGTCACTCGCAGCCGCGCGGCGGCCGCCGCCCCCGCGCAGCCCCCGCCCGGCCGCGCCCGCGGCCAGCCCGGCCCCGCGCCGCCCGATCCGTGCCGCCGGCAGACGCCGCCCCCGGCCCCGCCGCTGCCCGCCACCCCGGCGCTGCCGCCCGGCACCCCCCCGCTCTGCCCGCCGCCCTCAGCTGCGCGCGGCACGAGACGCCCCGGCCCCGCGCGGCCCCACCCCAGCCCGCTCCGCGCGCCGGTGCACACTGCCGGCCGGCGGGCGCCGCGCGCGGTCCCCGCGCCCCCGCCGCAGCTGCCGCCTGCCTGCCGCCGCGGGACCGTGCCGCCGCTGCCGGCGCTCGAGCTTCCCACCCCCCCCAACCTTTTCCCGACGGCGCGGGCCCGCCGGCTCCTCGGCGGACACCGCGGGGCGGACAGTGGGGGGAGGGCGGGGGTGGAGACGAGGGGGAGATGCTGCAGGGCAGCCAACATGGCAAAACAGAGAACAAAGAGCAAGCAAAAGCCCGCCAAAACTTTTCTGAACTACACAACGAAAGGGAGGGGACTCGACAGTGGGCGGAGACACAGAAATTATTCACGCCCCCTTCAAGCATCCCGGCAAACCCCTCCTCCCTAGGGGGGACGGGTGACTCAGCCCCAGAAGCTCCAGCCTTCTCACGTGATGCAGAAGGAACTTCCCCTAATCCTTTATCACATGACACCAAATACCATGGCTGCAACCAGGAAATTCAGACACAGCAACAAGCTCCGTTCCAGCAGCCTGCCTCCACAGAGAAAACCTCTGCAAAGATTCAGATATTTGCAGTTGCTTCCAGCACACAAACTGAAACAGTACATAACAAAAACCAAGCTGCTCCTGAAAAGACAATTTCAACATCTACTGAAAGCTTGAAAACAGCCCCTTCGGAGAACCAAGCACCAAGTTCTGCATCTATAGAGCAACATACAGCATCTGCCACAACGAATAAAGCTACAGATACTGTCATGCAAATAAACACGGCACCTCAAAACACCAAGCAAATACCAAGACAATGGATAAATGCGATTTCTCAAGCTGTGGAAGGTCAAGGGGAAATTCATTCCAAGATGGGTCCCCCCAGAAAAAACCAAGCCCTTCCTAGAGAATTCCAAGCTCTCCTGATCCTTCTCTCCTTTGTTCCACCATGAACTACCTTAGCTTCTCAGTCCCAAACTGACTGCAGCAACCGGCAAAGAATGTCTGGACCACTCCGACCAAAACCACTGACACAGACACAATGTGCATTTTTTCTTTGACAGCATGAGTAAAACCTTTTAAAAGCTGTCTCGTAGGGATATACCTGACTAGAACAGGTTTATCCAGAACACTTCCCTTATAGATAATTTCCTTCCTTCTTCAAACACTATCTCCCAACTTCTCCTACGTTAGGGAACTCTACACATAGATCCTCAAGAGTTAAATCTCTTAGGCTCATTTGTAGCTACCACTTGCCTTAAATTTAAACCCACTACTAATAGCCTCACTCTAAAATCTAACCTATCCCCGACTCTATACTAACACCACCACATCCTGTAATAACTCCCAACCTTATCCTCTTCCTACTAAAAATTTCTCTCCACCCACTAACCTGCCTTCTATCCACTCTATCACCATAAACCAAGACAAAAGATTTTTCAGGTCTCTTTAGTTGATTTTGCCTTCCTTCCCTCTCTGATTGAGTCAACAAGGTTGTTAAAGGAATCATTTTATTTCTAATTATCACTTTCCCTATCCTCGTTTTCAATCCCTGTCTAATTTTTTGTGTTAAGAAATCCATGACTAAAAGTTTTTCCCAAGTTTTCACAGCCCTGCAAAAACAAGACAGGGGGAATTGTGGGAAGTGGAACTGCCAGAGCCTGCAGAGAATCAAGCTTCTAGCAACAACAGCTGCCCAGAACTGCCTGGGGGCCGGCTGCAAGGGGTCAGGCCAGCCCCAGCCTTACAGACCTCTGCAGGATTTCCCTCTCCTGGGCCCCCAAAGACCACACCTTCCCTTCCTCCCCTGGCGATCCCTTCCCCCTGAATGAATAAACATATCCTCCTAACCAATATCTTCAAACCTCCTTATCAGAAATCCTCGAGATTCGAGGGTTC